>NW_027206594.1:0-92500 GCF_024711535.1 Dipodomys merriami
AGGATTAGGGTGAGGGTTACGGTTTCTGTGAGGGTTAGGGTGAGGGTGATGTTTAGGGTTAGGATTAGGATTAGGGTTAGGGTTAGTCTGAGGGTGAGGGTGAGGGAGAGTGTTAAGGTGAGGATGAGGGTGAGGGTGTGGGTGAGGGCCAGGGTGAGGGTGAGGGTTAGGGGTAGGTTTAGCGTGAGATTTGGGGTTAGGGTGATGGTTAGGGTTAGTGTGAGTGTTAATGTTAGGGTTAGGGTTAGTGTTAGGTTTAGGGTAAGTGTTAGGGTGAGGTTTATCGTTAGGGTGAGGTTTATGGTTAGGGTAAGGTTTAGGGTTAGGGTTAGGGTTATTGATAGGGTTAGGTTTAGGTTTACGGTTATGGTGAGGGTGAGGGTGAGGGTTAGGTTTAGGGTTAGGATGAGGTTTAGGTTTAGGGTTAGGTTTAGAATAAGGGTTAGGGTGATAGTGAGGTTTAGGGTTAGAATTAGGGTTTGTGACAGGGTTAGTGTTAGGGTGGGTTTATGGTTAGGGTTAGGGTGAGGGAGAGGTTTAGGGTTAGATTTAGGGTTAGTGTTATGGTGAGGTTTAGTGTTATGGTTAGGGTTAGTTTTAGGGTGAGTGTATGTGTTAGGGTGAGCGTTTGGGTTAGTGTGAGGGTTATCGTTAGGGTGAGGGTTAGGATTAGGTTTAGGGTTATTGTTAGGTTTCGGTTTAAGGTTAAGGTTACTGTGAGGGTGATGGTGAGGGTTAGGCTTAGATTTAGGGTGAGGTTTAGGGTGAGGTTTAGGGTTAGAGTTAGGGTTAGCATGAGGGTTACGTTGAGGGTTCGGGTAGGGTTAGTGTTAGGGTTAGGGTCAGGGTGAGAGTTAGGGGGTGGGTTAGGGTTAAAGTTAGGTTTAGTATTAGGGTTAGGTTGAGGGTATGTGTGTTAAGGTTCGGTTTAGGGTTAGTCTTAGGGTTAATCTGAGGGTGAGGTTGAGGGTGAGTGTTAGGGTTAGGGTAAGGGTTAGGGTTAGGGTTAGGTGTGGACTAGGGTGAGGGTTAGGGTGAGGGTTAGGTTTAGGGAAAGGGTTAGGTTTAGGGTTAGGCTTAGGGTGAGGGTTAGGTTTAGATTTTGAGTGAGAGTTAGGGTTTGGGTTAAGTTTAGGGTTAGGCTTAGGGTTAGGGTGAGGTTTAGGGTTAGGTTTTGGGTTAGGGTGAGGGTGAGTCTTAGGATTAGTGTTAGCTTTAGGGTTAGGGTTAGGGTTAGGTTTAGTGTTAGGGTTAGGATTAGGGTTACAGTGAGGTTTAAGTTTAGCGTTAGGGTAGTTTAGGCTTAGGGTTAGGCTGAGGGTGAGGGTGGGGGTGAGGATTAGGGTTAAGGGTTAGGGTTAGGGTTAAGTTTGCGGTGGGGGTGAGGCTGAGGGTGAGGGTTATGGTTAGGGTTAGTATTAGGTTTAGGGTTAGGGTTAGTCTTACTGTTGTGGTTAGGTTTAGAGTTATGGTGAGGTTGCATGTAAGGGTGAGGTTTAGGGTTACGGTGAGGTTTACTGTGAGGTTTAGGTTTAGGGTTAGGATTAGGGTTAGGGTTAGTGTAAGGGTTAGGATTAGAGTAATGGTGAGGTTGAAGGTGAGGGTCAGGTTTAGGGTGGTTTTAGGGTGCGGTTTAGTGTTAAGGTTAGGGTTAGGGTGAGGGTCAGGTTTAGGGTTAGGGTTAGGGTCAGGCGGAGGTTTAAGGTGATGTTTAGGGTTAGGTTTAGTGTTAGCGTTAGGGTGAGGGTGAGGGTTAGGTTGAAGTTTAGGGATAGGGTTAGGTTTAGGAATACGGTTAAGGTGAGAGTGAGTATGAGGGTTAGTGTGAGGATTAGGCTTAGGCTTAGGTTTAGGCTGAGGGTGAGGGTGGGGGTGAGGATTAGGGTTAGGGTGATGGTTCGGGTTAGGTTTAGTGTTCTTGTTAGGGTTAGCGTTAGAGTTACAGTGAGGGTGAGGGTGCAGGTGAGGGTTAGGCATAGGATTAGAGTGGGGTTTAGAGTTAGGGTTAGAGTAAGGGTGAGGGTGAGGATGAGGATTATGGTTAGATAAGGTTTAGGGGGAGGGTTATGGGGAGGGTTAGTATTAAGGTTAATGTTAGGGTTAGGTTGCGGGTGAGGGTTAGGTTGAGGGTGAGGGTTAGGTTGAGGTTTAGGTTTAGGGTTAGTGTGAGGGTTAGTGTTAGGGTTAGTGTTAGGGTGAGGGTAAGTGTTAGGGTGAGGGTATGGGTTAAGGTGAGGTTTATGTTTAGGGTGAGGTTTAGGATTAGTTTTAGGATGAGGGCTAGGTTGAGGGTGAGGTTCAGTGTTAGGGGTAGGGTGAGGTTTGGGGCTAGGGTTAGGGTTAGGGTTAGGTTTAGTGTGAGTGTGAGGTATAGGGTTAGAGTTAGGGTTAATGTGAGGCTGAGGGTAAGTTTTAGGGTTAGGGTTAGGATTAATATTAGGGTAAGGGTTAGGTTTAGGGTGAGGGTTAGCGTGAGGGTGAGGGTTAGGGTTAGGATTAGTATTAGGGTTAGGGTTAGGTTGAGTGTGGGGGTTAGGGTTAGGGTTATCCTTAGGGTTAGGCTGAGGGTGAGGGTGAGGGTTATGGTTAGGGTGACGTTTAGGTTTCGGGTTACGGTTAGGATTAGGGTTAGGGTTAGTTTGAGGGTTTGGGTTAGGGTAAGGATGAGGGTTAAGGTTAGGGTTAGGGTGAGGGTTAGGATGAGGATTAGTGTTATGATTAGTGTTAGGGTGAGGTCTAGGGTGAGGGTGAGGACTAGGGTTAGTGTTAGGGTAAGGTTTAGGGTTCGGGTTCGGGTTAGGGTTCGGGTTAAGCTGAGGGTTAGTGTTACAGTGATGTTGAGGGTCAGGGTTATTGTGAGGGTTAGGTTTAGGGTTAGGGTCAGGGTGAGGGTGAGGTTTAGGGTTAGTTTTAGGGTTCGGGTGAAGCTGAGGTTGAGTGATAGTTTTACAGTTAGTGTTAGGTTTAGGGTTAGGGTAAGGTTGAGTGTTAGGGTGAAGGTTAGGGTGAGGGTTAGGTTTAGGGTGAGGGTTAGGGTTAGGGTTAGGGGGAGGGTTCGGATGAGGGTTAGGGTTAGGATTAGGGTTAGGTTGAGGGCTAGGGTGAAGGTGAGGTTTAGGGTTAGAAATAGGGTGAGGTTTAGGGTTAGGGTTACTGTTAGGGTTAGGGTGAGGGTGAGGTTTAGGGTTAGAGTTATGGTAAAGGTGAGGCTGAGGTTGAGGGTTAGGATTAGGGTTAGGATTAGGATTAGGGTAAGGGTTAGGACTAGTGTGAAAGTTAGCGTTAGGGTTAGGGTTAGGGTTAGGGTTACACTGAGGGTTAGGGTGAGGGTGAGGGTTAGGGTTAGTCTTATGGTTACAGTGAAAGTGAATGTGTGTGTTAGAGTTAAGTTTAGGGTTAGGCTTAGGTTTAGGCTGAGGGTGAGTTTGAGGGTGAGGGTTAGGGTTAGGGGGAGGGTTAGGGTAAGGGTTAGGGGGAGGGTTAGGATGAGGGTTACGGTTAGTTTTAGGGTTAGGGTGAGGACTAGGGTGAGGGTTAGTTTTAGGGTTAGGGTCAGGGTGAGGTTTAGTGTTAGGGTTAGGGTGAGGGTGAGGCTGAGGGTGAGGGTTAGGGTTAGGATTAATGTTAGGCTTTGGCTTAAGGTAAGGTTTAGGTTGAGGGCGAAATTTAGTATTAGGGTTCAGGTTAGGATTAGGGTTAGGGTGAGGGTGAGGGTGAGGGTTAGGGTTAAGCTTAGTGTAAGGGATAGGCTTAGGTTTAGGCTGAGGTTGAGGGTGAGGTTTAGGGTTAGGTTGAGGTTTACCGTTAGGGTTAGGATGAGTGTGAGGGTTAGTTTAGGGTTAGGCTTAGGATTAGGCTGAGGGTGACTGTGTGGGTTAGGGTTAGGGTGAGGTTTAGGGTTCTGGGAAGGGTTAGGATTAGGCTTAGGGTTAGGGTGAGGTTTAGGGTGAGCGTGAGTGTGTGTGTTAGGGTTGGCTTTAGGGTTAGACTTAGGGTTATTCTGAGGGTGAGGGTGAGGTTGAGGTTTAGGGTTAGCGTGAGGGTTAGGGTAAAGGTTAGAGGGAGATTTAGGAAGAAGGTTAGGGTTAGGTTTAGGGTTGGGTGAGGGCTATGGTGAGGGTGAGGGTTACGGTTAGGTTAAGGGATACGCTTATGGTTAGGCTGAGGTTGAGGGTAAGGGTTAGGGTTAGGGTGAGGTTTAGGGTTAGGGTTAAGATGAGGATTAGGGTTAGGCTTAGGCTTAGGATTAGGCTGAGGGTGAGGGTTTGGGTTAGGTTTAGGGTGGGGATTAGGGTTATGTGGAGGGTTAGGATGAGGGTTAGGGTTAGGGTGAGGTTTAGGGTGAGGGTGAGTATGTGTGTTAGGGTTAACTTTAGGGTTTGGCTTAGGGTTAGGCTGAGGTTGAGATTGAGACTGAGGGTTAGGGTTTGGGTAAGTGTTAGGATGAGGGTTATGAAGAGGGTTAGGGTTAGGATTAGGGTTGGGTGAGGGCTAGGGTGAGTGTGAGGTTTAGGTTTACCGTTAGGGTGAGGGTTAGGTTGAGGATGAGGGTTAGGCTTAGGGTTAGGATTCGGTTTAGGGTAAGGGTTAGGGTGAATGTGAGAGTTAGGGTTAGGGCTAGGGTTTATGTTAGGGTGAGGGTGAGGCTGAGGATTAGGGTTAGGTTTAGGGTTAGGTTTAGGTTTAGTGTTAGGGTTAGGGTTCCTGTTACAGTGAGGGTTGGGGTTAGGGTTAGGGTTAGGTTAAGGCTTAGATTTAGGGTGAGGGTTAGGATGAGGATTAGGTTTAAGATTAGGGTTAGGGTGAGGGCTACAGTGAAGGTGAGAATTAGGGTTAATGTTAGGGTAAGGTTTAGAGTTAGGATTAGGGTGAGGGTTAGGATGAGAGTTAAGGTTAGGGTGAGGGTTAGGGTAGGTTTAGGGTTTGGGTTAGGATTAGGGTTAGGGTGAGGTTAAGTGTTAGCACTAGTATTAGGGTTAGGGTTAGGGTTAGGTTTAGGGTTAGAATTACTGCTATTGTTAGGATTAGGTTTAGATTTATGGTGAGGGTGAGGGTGAGTGTTAGGGTTAGGGCGAGGTTGAGGTTTAGGGTTAGGATTAGGGTTAGGGTGAAGTTGAGGTTTATGGTTAGATTTAGGTTTAGTTGGAGGGTTAGTTCAAGGGTTAGGGTTAGGTTAAGTTTTAGGGTTAAGGTTAGGTTAGGGGTTAGGTTGAGGTTTATTGTTAGCGTTAGGATTAGGGTTAGGGTGAGGGTGAGTGTGAGGTTTAGGGTTAGGGTTAGGCTTAGGCTTAGGCTTTGGGTTAGGCTGAGGGTAGGTGTGAGGATTAGGGTTAGGGTGATGGTTAGGGTTAGGGTGAGGGTGAGAGTTAGTGTTAGGTTTAGGGTTAGAGTTAGGGTTAGGGTGAGAGTGAGGTTTAGTGGTAGAGATAGGGTGAGGGTCAGTGTTAGGGTTAGAGTGAGGTTTAGGGTGGGGGTAATGGTAAGGGTTAAGGTGTGAGTTAGGCTGAGGGTGAGGGTTACAGTAAGGGTGAGGGTTAGGGTTAGGGTGAGGGTTAGGATTAGGGTTAGGTTGAGAGTGAGGGTTTAATTGAGGATTAGTGTTAGGGTTAGTGTGGAGTTTAGGGTGAAGATGAGGGTTAGGGTTAGGGCGAGGTCTAGGGAGAGGGTGAGGTTTAGGGTTAGTGTTAGGGTGAGGTTTAGGGTTAGGATGATGGTTACGGTTAGTGTGAGGTTTAGTGTTAGGTTTAGGGTTAGTGTTAGGGTGAGGGTAAGTGTTAGGGTGAGGGTTAGGGTTAGGGAGTGGGTTACCTTTAGGGTGAGGGATAGGGTTAGGGTTAGGGTTATTGTTAGCATTAGGGTTAGGGTTAAAGTTATGGTCAGGTTGAGGGTGAGGGTTAGGATTAGGGCTAGAATGGGGTTTAGGGATTGGGTTAGGATTAGGGTTAGGGTCAGGTTGAGGTTTAGTGTTAGATTTAGGGTTAGGGTGAGGCTGAGGGTGAGGGTTAGGGTTAGGATTAATGTTAGGGTTAGGCTTAAGTTGAGGGTTAGGTTGAGGATGAGGGTTAGGGTTAGGATTAGGAGTAGGATTAGGATTAGTGTTAGGGTGAGCGTGAGGGTTAGGGTTAGGGTTAGGGATAGGCTTAGGGTCAGGCTGAGGTTGAAGGTGAGGGTTAGTGTTAGGGTGAGATTTAGGGTTAGGGTTAGGGTGAGTGTGAGGGTTAGGGTTAGGCTTAGGGTTAGGATTCTGTAGGGAGCCGAGGCAAGACTCCGCCCACTCCCTTGCAGCTTTGAGGTAACCACCCCAGACGGTGCTTGGCGGGACGCCTGCGCTGTGCGCGTGCGCGAGCCAGGTAGAGTCCCCAGCCAATCCCATGACACCTGGTGACGGTGAAAGGCAGGCGACCAACAATAGAAAGACCCGCGTTTCGATTCTCCTATATAAGCGGCTGTGTTTCGGGTGCACGCTCTCTCGCGCCCAAGCTCTCCTACAACTAAAAGGCTCTCCAATAAAGCGTGATCTGAGAAGACTCCTGGTGTGGTGGTCGTTTTTCCTTGCTGGTCGAGTAGACGGTCGCTACAAGTGGTGCTGAAACCCTGGAACGAACCTGGGACGGGACCCGCGCGAGGGGCCGAACCGGAGCCAGAACTCAACACGCGGAGAGGGGACGTCGGTAAACATCCCCCGGTATGCTGTTCACTGTAGATTTAGATATTTATTGGTTGCTTGCATTGCTTCTTCCTTTGTGGCTTGTCTTTTTGATGGTGCGCACTTGCCTCGAGGAGGGAGGGTTTGATTTAATCCAGGAAGGATGCAAAGTACTAACACGGCATCAGGATAGTCTATCAGAGTCAGCATACAGTAAGGGGGAGGAAAATAGGCCTAAAAGAAAAAGGGAAAAAAGACAAAAGGATCCTAAAGAATTAAAGCAAGAGGGGCTGCAGCCCTCACAAAAGGAGAAGGGTTTCAGAGAGGAGGGGGTCTCAAGGAGACCCCCATGCCCTTCTTTAAAAGCAAACCGGTTCTCAGCCCTACATGTGGAAGGGCGGGACCAAGAATATAGTAATCTTGTGAGTGACTCAGAGGAAGAAATGTTAGAGGAGGAGGGAGAGCAGCTCGATCCAGCTGATAGTGAAGAGTTAGAAGAGGCTGCGGCGGAGCACGAGGCAGACAGATATGGAGGGTGGCGCCCCCTGGGGGTGGGAGTACCGCAGCAGCCAGGGAGAGGAAACGGAGCTGCCCCTCATCCGTCGGCCCCCCCGCCGTGCCCGCCGGCAGGGAAGAGTCACTTTATAAAAGAAAACACCTGCTCGCGATTACCAGCCGCTTTCCCAGTCTTTGAGAATCCCATTACTGCTGAAAGAAATTTTGAGCCGGTTTCCTACTCCCAGTTAAAAGATTTAGTTGAGGCAGTCAGGACTTATGGAGTGACGGCCAATTATACCACTGCCTTGCTTCAAAGGCTAACTATTAATGCTATGATTCTGTGGGAGCAAAAATTGTTCAATATTTTCCTGAATTAGTGGCTAAACAGGCAATTTTGATCTGAAAAAAAAAAGGCAATTTTGGGTATAAAGTATTGTTTGATGCACTTTGCAAAAATTCCAGATAAATTAATTATTCCATACACCCGTGAGCAAGTTGAAATTTTAGCAGCCACAATGGATATGTGGGCAATTCTTGTTTGCTCATTTCCAAATGTAATTGATAATCATTATCCTAAGCATCCTCTGCTTGCCATAGTTAACAAAAATTTAGTGTATTTTCCTGTTGTCACTTCAAAGGAGCCCTTGGCTGATGCTCTGACCATCTTTACGGATGGATCAAAATCTGGACAAGGTGCCTTTTTTGTTCAAGGACACAAACAGCCGGTAGTCTTTAATTTTCGGCCGAATGCCCCACAGGCTGTTGAATGTTTAATTGTGCTTGAAGTTTTTAAAAGATTTGATTAACCTTTTAATTTATTTTCTGATTCATTATATGTTGTAAATGCCGTTGCTTCTCTTGAAGTTGCTGCTTCAGTTAAGCAGGCCAGTACAATTTCTAATGTTTTGTTACAGATTCAATCCCTTATCTTAAACAGAAAACATCCTTTTTATATTGGACATATTCACGCCCACTCTATGTTGCCGGGCCCGATGGCAAAGTGTAATGATTTGGTGGACCAGGCAACTCGGGCTATGGCTCTGGTTGCTGCTGATCCTGTAGAATTGGCAAAAGACTTTCATAGATTGTATCATGTACCTGCTAATACCCTTAGGAAAAGATATAATTTGTCCAGGCATGTGGCAAGAGATATTGTTAAAGCCTGTAAATCTTGTGTTACCTTTCTTCATCCTCCCCATGTGGGGGTAAACCCCAGGGGGTTGAGACCAAACGCCCTATGGCAAATGGATGTTACTCATCTGACGGAATTTGGTAAGTTGAAATATTTACATGTGTCTGTGGACACCTTTTCTGGTGTCATTCATGCCACACCTCTGGCAGGAGAAAAGGTGTCTCACGTCAGAATACACTGCTTAGAAGCTTGGGCAGCTTGGGGAAAGCCCCTTAGACTTAAGACGGATAATGGCCCTGCTTATACTTCCCATGGTTTTCGCGCCTTTTGCGCACAAATGCAGGTTGCCCACACCACCGGATTGCCCTACAATCCTCAAGGACAAGGTATAGTGGAAAGAGCTAATAGAAGCATAAAAGAAATGCTTCAAAAACAAAAAGGGGGAGTTGCTGAGTCCGCGTCCCCCAGGGAAAGACTTTCTCTTGCGCTCTTTACCCTTAATTTTGTTTTTCGTTTTTTTTTCTTCTCAGATAAAAACTTTATTTTACAATTTTATAAAGCAGCTTTACATTAAGCACAATTCATTTACTTTGTGTAGAAACAAAATAACCTTTCCATCTGCAAAAAAATCAAGTTTTGCTGCATATAAAACTAACATGTGCACATTGTGCTTCAACCGCAAAGTCTGTACAGCGTTACACAGGACTACCCTTCAAGGAGGGTGTCATGTAAACATTTATTGCATATTTCACACATGGTGTACAGTCCACATGTATAGTGGAGGAGAAAGACAATGACAGGACGCTGGAACCGCAGCTCCTGTGAAAGTGCACACTGCCAAGAAGACACTCGCTGCACAGGAGCTTTGTGGTCACCTCTGCACCCCTGGCACACCTGGTGCTTCTTGACTGAAGCCTTACATACAGGAACTCCAAAAGGGTCAAACTTGACCTTGGTCTGGAAGCTTTTGTTTGGTTGAGCAATTGAAGTGGCAACCAATTATCAGCAAATTACCTTTGCTGTTTAGGTGAACAAAACCAACACCTATAGTCTTAAAGAAAATAAAAATTAAAGAAACAAAACTTTAAAGTACCCTCCCCAGTATTCCTAAACTCAAAATAAGTAAACATTTTCCATGATTTAAAACCCTAGACAGCTCTATAGTTGTCAGGGTGAAAATGCAGATGGTCCCAGGTGGCGTCCCTCCTTGGTGGTCCAGCTCACCTACAGGTAACCATCCTGCAACAAGCTGACTTAGGGACATCTGCGGGGTATCTGCACTTCAATCAGCTCCATGATTCCGAATGTCCTCAAGTACCCACAATGCCCCTTGGGGATAGAAGACAAACCAAGCTGCCACTACAGTGTGGAGGGCAGTGTTAAACCAGCAGCAGCCCTTCCTCTCCCCTCCCCTCTTAGCTTGGGACTGTGGGATTAAGGCACTGGTATGTCCCAGAGCAGGACCACAGTGTTCTCACCAGCTCTCCTTCTCTGAAGACGAGCATGCAAACACAAATAATCCTGGACCCACTAAATAACAGCAAACATGGAAAAGGAGGGCATTCATCTGAAACGTCAGCATGAAAAAATGGGGGAGGTCCTTGCCTTTATTACTGAGATAAAACATATTTAATGCTTAAATGTTGTTGAGACATTGAATGTCTGAGAACTACAAAGGTGGACGGGAATGTAACACCCACATCTGTCTGTTATGGGTAAAATGAAGAGCTGGGGTCATAGAAATTGGGAACCAAAGCTTATTTGTATACTGCCAGCTTAAAATTGTTTCCAGTGTGGAATGAATTTTCATGTTCCTGCCCACTCTGAGGTGCATACATTTTGTGTACCTATCACAGACATGTATGTTCCATTGCACAACACCATGTAGGCAGAGAGGGCACCGGTTCTTCTGAGGTCAGGTGAAGAGCACTCTGTCGGCTGAGCCCTTCAACATGTAGAGGCTCGTGTGTTTCCAAGCTGTCTGTTATTATGGGGCTTATGTTTCTGGGCTGTGCATTACTAGGAAATCTGTCTGGGGCTCAACAAAGACCTTTCCAGACACAGCAGCAGCACCTCTTCTAAACAGCTGGAATAACTCAAAACTAAGTTTTCAAGTAACAACAGAGACAGAGCCCCAATGGCTTAGTGAGAATAGAGAATGACGCCCAAGGGGAGGGAACCCCAGTGTGATTTATGTATGGAACATTTAAGCTAGGCCTTTCCTCAGGTGCAACAGAAGAGATGGTGGTCCTAAAATTACTAAATCCTCGCCAAATTTAGGTTTAAAGTCAATATTCTACATCATGTCCCCGGACTAGACAAAACTGTCAAAGTGAAGTCAAAAGGAAATACAAAGAAACCATCACACTGGGGTGGCAGGAGGGACAGGCTGATTATCACACTTTCACTGATTGTAGATCAAGTTTCATAAACATTTCTGTAATTTCTTGTGCGGTCAATAAGTTTCATTCTAGTTGTGCTTTACATACTGTGAAGCCTGAAGACTGGGTGTGTTTAATTTACACACATCAAGAAAACCATAATGCAAAATAGTCTCCATATGTATCAAATTGAACAAATGCAACAAACACCCATTCACCTCCCAGAAATGTCTAGAGAAAAGAAATAGCTTTTAAAAAGTTGAGCACAGTCCACTATCCAGGGTACAAACACACACTGACTGTATTACAGCACATATTGTTTAAACATCTGTTTCCAATATAAATATAAATAATCACATCTGAAAAGCGCTCCGCACTGCGTGTGGATGTGCCGGCAACTGGCCAGGGCTATTCACCGTTACTTACTGTCTACAGCCTGCAACGAGCAAGGCACCCCAAACAATCCTGCTCTAACTGCCACCTGCCCACAGAGCACACGCAACTGTCTCAGGCCAGGAGCAGGGTTCCCCATGCCTGGTGCATGGCCTGTAGCTTATGGTTCTGAGGCTGACCATGGTTTGGTTGTTGGCACTAGTTGTGCTTTGTCCTGCCACCTTTGAGGTAGCTCTTCCATCTCCGGGCAAACTCTCTGAAGACGGGAGCATCATCAACAGTGCTGAGCAGCTGCAGCTGATTGATGTGGGTGGTGTGGTAGTCCCAGCGGGCCAGGTTGGGAGCAACATCCAGCATGAAGTGCCGCAGGTCGTAGATGGTCCCTGAGCCCGTGTCGTACAGGGGCAGCATGGCCTTCAGGGACTCCATCCCACGCTCATATAAGGATGCTGCTTCTTTCCCAAGTGTCTCCCCTGCAGTCTCCTTTAGGTCATACAGCCCGATTAAGGAGTACATAAAGCCATTGAAGACAAAGGAGCTGGGCGTGGTTGGGTATTCTTCATACCAGTCATGTTTGTTCATGAACACGGCTTTGACACCACGACAAGGTATAGTGGAAAGAGCTAATAGAAGCATAAAAGAAATGCTTCAAAAACAAAAAGGGGGAGTTGCTGAGTCCGCGTCCCCCAGGGAAAGACTTTCTCTTGCGCTCTTTACCCTTAATTTTTTAAATCTAAATGACAACGATCAGTCTGCCGCAGATCGGCATATGACAAGAGACTCCATGGATACTAAAGACATGGTTATGTGGAAGGATGTTATTAATAATAAATGGTATGGACCGGATCCGGTAATAACGAGATCCAGGGGAGCTGTTTGTGTTTTTCCACAGAGTCAAGAAGTACCTCACTGGGTGCCAACGAGACTGACCAGGCCGGTGGAGACTGCAGAAAAACCCCCTCTTGAAGATGCAGCTGATCTTCCTGCTGTTAGCAACAGTGCTAATAGCAATCCCTGTGATAGCTAAACCAATGATGCTGTGGGCTGTTACAATTTACTGACTGGATTGCCTCTGCGGTGTCCTTTTCCAAAGAGCGGGTGGGAGTCGGAATGTTTTTAGCCTGCTGCTTGGGAGGATGCGTGGTCTGCCTATGGTTGGTCTGTCGCCTTCGAGCCCAAACCAGAAGGGACAAGGTTGTTATCTTGCAAGCATTAGCCGCTTTGGAGAGTGGATCCTCACCCCAGATTTGGCTGTCGGCCCTAAGAGGCAGTTAAGCCTTACCATTCTGCATAGCCTTAGCACCCCGAGGGATCAGGGGATCCCATTGCACCGGGACAGGTATGCAACTTGCAATTTGGGACAGGGTGCAAGGCAAGTGCACTGCACTTGAGGAGATGGTTCTCATCTCCTCAAGAAGAGCATGCTGGGTTGCAAGTGGGTTGATGCCCAAGATCCCACCTCTGCAAAAAAGGCATCGGACGGGCCTGGTCATCACTGGGGAAGGCGCGCCCCTCAGGCGAAGGCCAGTGCAAGGTCCTAATGTTTTAGACAGAGGCCCAACCTCTACTCTTACCTGTTGCCATAAAACAAAGAAGGGGGAACTGTAGGGAGCCGAGGCGAGACTCCGCCCACTCCCTTGCAGCTTTGAGGTAACCACCCCAGACGGTGCTTGGCGGGACGCCTGGGCTGTGCGCGTGTGCGAGCCAGGTAGAGTCCCCAGCCAATCCCATGACACCTGGTGACGGTAAAAGGCAGGCGACCAACAATAGAAAGACCCGCGTTCCGATTCTCCTATATAAGCGGCTGTGTTTCGGGTGCACGCTCTCTCGCGCCCAAGCTCTCCTACAACTAAAAGGCTCTCCAATAAAGCGTGATCTGAGAAGACTCCTGGTGTGGTGGTCGTTTTTCCTCGCTGGTCGAGTAGACGGTCGTTACAGGATTCGGCTGAGGGTGAGGGTGTGGGTTAGGGTTAGGGTTAGTGTTAGGGTGAGTTTTAGTTTTTGGGTTAGGGTTAGATTTAGAGTTAGGGTGAGGGTGAGATTTAGGGTGAGAGTTAGGTTTAGTGTGAGGTTTAGGTTGAGGATTATGGCGAGGGTTAGTTTTAGGGTTAGGGTTAGGATGAGAGTTTGTGGGAGCGTTAGGGTTAGGGTTAGGGTTAGGCTGAGGGTGAGGGTGAGGGTGAGGGTTAGGGTTAGGTGGAGGGTTAGGGTTAGGCTTAGGGTGAGAGTTATGGTTCGGTTATGTTTAGGGTTAGTGTGAGGGTTAGGTTTAAGGTGAGCATGAGGTTTAGGTTTTGGTTGAGGGTTAGGGTTAGGGTTAGGGTTAGGGTGAGAGTTAAGGTTAGGGTTAGGGTGAGGGTAAGGATGAGGATTAGGGTTAGGGTTACGGTTAGGGTGAGGGCTAGGTTGAGGGTGAGGGTTAGGGTTAGTGTTAGATTAAGGTTTAGGTTTAGGGTTAGGGTTACGGTGAGGGTTAGATTGAGGGTTAGGGTTACGGTGAGGGTGAGTTGTAGCATTAGGGATAGGGTTAGGGATAGGTTTTGGGTTAGGATTAGTGTTATTGTTAGGGTTAGGGTTAGAGTTGTGGTGAGGGTGAGGGTGAGGGTGAGGGTTAGGGTTTGGGTGAGGTTTAGGGTTAGTGTTAGGTTTAGGGTTCGGGTGTGAGTGAGGGTTAGGGTTAGATTTAGGGTTAGTTTGAGGGTTAGGTCGAATGTTAAGGTTAGGGTTAGTTTTAAGGTTAAGGTTAGGGTGAGGGATAGGTTGAGGTTTAGGGTTATTGTTAGGGTTAGGGTTAGGATTAGGTTGAGGGTGAGGGTTAGGGTGAGGGTTAGGCTTATGCTTAGGCTTAGGTTTAGAGTAAGGGTGAGGGTGGGGGTGAAGATTCGGTTTAGGGTGATGGTTAGGGTTAGGGCTAGGGTGAGGGTTTGGATGAGGGTTAGGATTAGGAGTAGAGTTAGGGTGAGGGCTAGGTTGAGGGTGAGGGTTAGGGTTAGTTTAGATTAAGGTTTAAGATTAGGGTTAGTGTTAGCATGAGGGTTAGGTTGAGGGTTAGTGTTACGGTGAGGGTGAGGATTAGGGTTAGGTTGAGAGTTAGGGATAGGATGATGGTGAGCCTGAGGGTGTTAGGATTACTTTTAGGGTTAGGGTTAGGTTTAGGGTTAGGGTTAGGATTAGTGTTATTGTTAGGGTTAGGGTTAGACTTGTGGTGAGGGTGAGGGTTAGGGTTAGGGTTAGGGTGAGGTTTTGGGTTAGGGTTAGGATTAGCGTTAGGGTGAGGTTGAAGTTAAGGGTTAGAGTTAGGGTTAGGGTGAGGGTGAACGTGGGGGTGAAGCTTAGGTTTAGTGTGGTGGTTAAGGTTAGGGCTAGGGTGAGGGTTTGGATGAGGGTTAGGATTAGGAGTACAGTTAGGGTGAGGTCTAGGGTGAGGGTGAGGTTTAGGGTAACGGTTAGGCTTAGGTTTAGGGTTAGGCTGAGTATGATGTTGAGGGTGAGCGTGAGGGTTAGGGTGGTGGTTAGGTTTACGGTTAGGGTGAGGGTTAGGATGAGGTTTAGGGTTAGGGTGAGGATTAGGGTGAGGATAATGGTAAGGGTAAAGGTGAGGTCTAGGCTGAGGGTGAGGGTTAAGGTAAGGGTGAGGGATAGGGTTAGGTTTAGGCATAGGGTAAGGTTTAGGGTTAGGATGAGGGTTAGATTGAAGATTAGGGTTAGGGTTAGTGTGAGGTTTAGGGTGAGGATGAGGGTTAGAATTAGGGTTAGGGTGAGGGGTAGGGTTAGAGTGAGGATTAGGGTTAGGGTTAGGGTTAGGGTGAGGTTTAGGAATAGTGTGAGGGTTAGGGTTTGTGTGAGGGTTAGTTTTAGTGTTAGTGTTAGGGTGAGGGTAAGTGTTAGGGTGAGGGTTATGGTTAGGGTGAGGTTTAGGGTTAGGGTTAGGAGTCCATTAGGGTTAGTGTTAGGGTGAGTGTTGGGGTTAGGCTTATGGTTAGGGATAGGCTTATGGTTAGGCTGAGGTTGAGGGTGAAGGTTAGGGTTAGGGTGAGGTTTAGGGTTAGGGTTAGGGTGAGTGTGAGGGTTAGGGTTAGGGTTAGGCTTAGTATTAGGCAGAGGGTGAGGGTGTGTGTTAGGGTTAGGGTTAGTGTTAGGGTGAGGTTTTTGGTTTGGGTTAGGGTTAGATTTAGGTTTAGGATGAGGGTAAGGCTTAGGGTTAGATTTAGTGTTAGGGTGAGGTTTAGGTTGAGGGTAAGGGTAATGGTTAGTGTTTGGGTTAGGGTTAGGTTGAGAGTTAGAGGAAGTGTTAGGGATAGGGTTAGGGTTAGGGACAGGATTAAGGTTAGAGTGAGGGTGAGTGTGTGTGTTAGGTTTAGGTTTAGGGTTAGGCTTAGGGTTAGGCTGAGGGTGAGGTTGAGGGTAAGGGTTAGAGTTAAGGGGACGGTTAGGATGAGGGTTAGTGTTAGGATTAGGGTTAGGGTAAGTGCTACAGTGAGTTTGCCGGTGAGGTTTAAGGTTAGGGTTAGGGTTAGGGTTAGGGTGATGTTTAGGGTTAGAGTTAATGTAGGGTGAGGCTTAGGGTGAGGGTTAGGCTTAGGGTTAGTGTTAGGTTTAGGGTTAGGTTTAGGGTGAGGGTGAGGTTTAGGATTATGGTTAGGATTAGGATTAGGGTTAGGGTTAGTGTGAGTGTGAGGGTTAGGTTTAGGGTTAGGGTTTGGCTTAGGTTTAGGCTGAGGGTGAAGGTGAGTGTGAGGGTTAGGGTTAGGGTTAGGGTTAGAGTTAGGGATATGGGGAGGGTTATGATGAGGGTTAGGGTTAGAATTAGGGTTAGTGTGAAGGATAGGGAGAGGTTGAAGTTTAGGGTTAGTGTTAGGGTGAGTTTTAGTGTTAGGGTTATGGTGAGTGTGAGGTATAGGGTTAGAGTTAGGGTTAAGGTGAGGCTGAAGGTGAGGCTTAGGGTTAGGGATAGGATTAGGAATAGGTTAAGTGTGAGGGTGAGTGTGTGGGTTAGGGTTAGGGTTCGCTTAGGGTTACACTGAGGGTGAGGGTGAGGGTGAGGTTTAGGGTTAGGATTTGGGTTTGGGTGAGGTTGACTGAGTGTGTTAGGGTGAGGTTTAGGTTTAGGCTAAGGGTTAGGCTAAGGGTGAGGGATAGGGTTAGTGGGAGATTTAGTGTAAGGGTTAGGGGGAGGGTTAGGATTAGTGTTAGGGTGAGACTGAGGGTGAAGGTTAGGTTTAGTGTTAGGGTGAGGGTTAGGATGTGTGTTAGGATTAGGGTTAGTCTTAGAGTTAGGATGAGGTTTAGGGTTAGGGTTTGGGATAGGGTGAGGGTGAGGCTGAAAATTAGGGTTAGGTTTAGGGTTAGGTTTATGGTGAGTGTTAGTGTTAGTGTTAGTGTTAGGGTTACAGTGAGGGTTGGGTTTAGGGTTAGGGTTAGGTTTAGGCTTAGAGTTAGGGTGAGGGTTAGGATGAGGATTAGGTTTACGATTAGGGTTAGGGTGAGGACTAGGGTGAAGGTGAGGATTAGGGTTAGTGTTCGGGTAAGGTTTAGGGTTAGGGTTATGGTTAGGGTGAGGGTTAGGATGAGGGTTAGGGTTAGGGTGAGGTTTAGGGTTAGGATTAGTTTTAGGCTGAGGTTGAGTGTTAGCATTAGGGTTAGGGTTAGTGTTAGGCTTAGGTTTAGGGTTAGGATTACTGTTATTGTTAGGGTTAGGTTTAGAGTTATGGTGAGGGTGAGGGTGAGGGTGAATGTTAGGGTTATAGTTAGGGTAAGGGTGAGGCTGAGGTTGAGGTTTATATTTAGGTTTAGTGTTAGAGTTATGGTTAGCATGAGGTTTAGGGTGAGGGTGAGGATTAGGGTTAGGGTTAGGATTAGGATTAGAGTCATGGTTAGGGTGAGTGTGAGGGTTAGGGTTAGGGTTAGGTTCAGGATTAGGGTTAGGCTGAGGATGAAGGTGAGTGTGAGGGTTAGGGTTAGGGTGAGGGTTAGGGTTAGGGTTAGGGTGAGAGTTAGGATTCGGTTAATTTTAGGGTTAGGGTGAGGGTTAGGGTTAGGGTAAGGATGAGGTTTAGGGTTAGGGTTAGCGTGACGGTTAGGATGAGTTTTAGGGTTATGATTAGGGTTAGGGTGAGGGCTAGGGTGAGGGTGAGGATTAGGGTTTGTGTTAGGGTAAGGTTTCGGTTTAGGGTTAGAATTAGGGTGAGGATTTGGATGAGTGTTAGGGTTACGGTGAGGGTGAGGGTTAGGTTTGGGGTGAGGGTTAGGGTTAGGATTAGTGTTAGGGTGAGGTTGAGTTTTAGCATTAGGGTTAGGGTTAGGGTTAGCTTTAGGGTTAGGAGTAGTGTTATTGTTAGGTTTAGGGTTAGAGTTATGGTGAGGGTGAGGTTTAGGGTGACAGTTAGGGTTAGGGTTAGGGTGAGGTTTAGGATTAGGGTTAGGATTAGGGTTAAGGTGGGGTTGAGGTTTAGGGTTAGAGTTATGGTTAGGGTGAGGCTGAGGTTGAGGGTTAGGGTTAGGCTTATTGTTAGGTTTAGGCTGAGGGATAGGGTCAGGGTGAGGGTTAGTGTTAGGGTTAGGATTAGGATTAGTGTTAGGGTTAGGGTGAGTGTGAGGCTTAGGGTTGGGTTTAGGGTTAGGCTTAGGGTTACGCTGAGGGTGAGCGTGAGTGTGAGGGTTAGGGTTAGTGTGAGAGTTAGGGTTAGGGTTATGGGGAGGTTTAGGATGAGGGTTAGGGTTAGGATTAGGGTTAGGGTGAGGGCTAGGGTGAGGTTGAGTTTTAGGGTTAGTGTTAGGGTGAGGTTTAGGGTTAGGGTTAGGTTTAGTGTTAGGGTGAGTGTGAGGTATAGGGTTAGAGTTAGGGTTAAGGTGAGGCTGAGGATGAGGCTTAGGGTTAAGGTTAGGATTAGGATTAGGGTAAAGGTTAGAGTGAGTGTGAGTGTTAGGGTTAAGCTTAGGCTTAGGTTTAGACTGAGGGTGAGCGTGAGGGTGAGTTTTAGGGTTAGGATGTGGGTTAGGATGAGGGTGAGTGAGTGTGTTAGGGTTAGGTTTAGGTTTAGGCTAAGGGTTAGTCTAAGGGTGAGGTTGAGTTTGAGGTTTAGGTTTAGGGTGAGGTTTGGGGTAAGGATTAGGGGGAGGGTTAGAATGAGGGTTAGGGTTAGGATTAGGGTTAGGGTGAGAGTGAGGGTGAGGGTTAGGGTTAGTGTTAGGTTGAGGGTTAGGATGAGGGTTAGTGTTACAGTGAGGGTGAGGGTTAGGGTTAGGGTGAGGGTTATCATGAGGATTAGGGTTACGATTAGGATTAGGGTGAGGGCTAGGGTGAGGGTGAGGATTAGGGTTAGTGTTAGGGTAAGGTTTAGGGTTAGGGTTAGAGTTAGGGTTAGGGTTAGTGTTAGGTTTAGGGTTAGTGTTAGGGTTATGGTGAGGGTGAGGTTTAGGATGAGGGTTAGTGTTACAGTGAGGGTGAGGGTTAGGGTAAGGGTGAGGGTTAGGTTTAGGATAAGGGTTAGGGTGAGGTTGAGTGTTAGCATTAGGGTTAGGGTTAGGGTTAGGTTTAGTGTTAGGATTAGTGTTATTGATAGGTTTAGGGTTAGAGTTATGGTGAGGGTGAGGTTTAGGGTTAGGGTTAGGGTGAGGTTAAGGTTTAGGGTTAGGATTAGGGTTAGGGTGAGGATGAGGTTTACGGTTAGGGTTAGGTTTAGTTGGAGGGTTAGGTCGAGGGTTAAGGTTAGGGTTAGTGTTAGGTTTAACGTTCAGGTCAGGGATAGGTTGAGGTTTAGGGTTAAGGTTATGTTTAGGTTTCGGGTGAGGGTGAATGTGAGGTTTAGGGGTGGGGTTAGGCATAGGCTTAGGGTTATGCTGAGGGTGAGGGTGGGGGTGAGGATTAGGGTTAGGGTGATGGTTAGGGTTAGGGTTATGGTGAGGGTTAGTGTTAGGGTTAGGGTTAGAGTTAGGGTTAAGGTGAGGGTGAGGTTTAGGGGTAGAGTTAGGGTTAGGGTGAGGGTTCGCCTTAGAGTGAGGGTTAGGGTGGAGTTGATGGTAAGGGTAAAGGTGAGGGTTAGGCTGAGGGTGAGGGTTATATTAAGGGTGAGAGTTAGGGCTAGGGTGAGGGTTAGGGTGAGGGTTAGGGTGAGGATGAGGGTTAGGTTGGGGATTAGTGTTAGGTTTAGTGTGAAGTTTAGGGTGAGGATGAGGGTTAGGGTTAGGGTGAGGGCTAGGGAGAGGGTGAGGTTTAGGGTTAGGGTTAGGGTGAGGTTTAGGGTTAGGGTGATGGTTAGGGTTAAGTGTTATGGTTAGTGTAAGTGTTAGGGTGAGGGTAAGTGTTAGGGTGAGGGTTAGGGTTATGGTGCGGGTAAGTTTTAAGGTGAGGGTTAGGGTTAGGGTGAGGGTTATCTTTAGGGTGAGGGTGAGGGTTAGGGTTAGGGCTAGGATGAGGTTTAGGGATAGGGTTAGGTTTAGGGTTAGGGTCAGGGTGAGATTTAGTGTTAGAGTTAGGGTTAGGGTGAAGCTGAGGGTGAGGATTAGCGTTAAGATTAATGTTAGGGTTAGGCTTAAGGTGAGGGTTAGGTTGAGGGTGAGGGTTAGGGTTAGGTTTAGAAGTAGGATTAGGGTTAGTGTTATGGTGAGTGTGAGGGTTAGGGTTAGGGTTAGGGTAAGGGCTAGGGTGAGTGTGAGGGTGAGTTTTAAGGTTAGGGTTAGGGTTAGGGTTAGGATGAGGGTAAGGTTTAGGGTTAGAGTTAGTTTTAGGGTGAAGCTGAGTGTGAGGGTTAGGGTTAATGTTAGTATTAGGTTTAGGGTGAGGTTTAGGGTGAGGATTAGGGTGAGGTTGAGGCTTAGGTTTAGGGTTAGGATTAGGAATAGGTTTAGGGTTTGAGTGAGTATGAGGGTTAGGGTTAGGTTTAGGGCTAGGCTTAGGTTTAGGCTGAGGGAGACGGTGGGGGTGAGGATTAAGGTTAGGGTGATGGTTTGGGTTAGGGTTAGTGTTATTATTAGGGTTCGGGTTTGAATTAGGGTGAGGGTGAGTGTGCGGGTGAGGGTTAGGGTTAGGGTTAGGGTGGGTTTTAGGGTTAGGGTTAGGGCTAGTGTGAGGGTGAGGTTTAGGGATAGATATAGGGTTAGAGGGAGGGTTAGGGTGAGAGTTAGGCATAGGGTTAGTGTTAGGGTGTGGGTGAGGGTTAGGGTTAGGGTGAGGGTTATGGTTAGGGTGAGGGTTAGGGTTAGGATTAGGGTTATTGTTAGGGTTAGGGTTAGGGTTACAGTTAAGGTGAGGGTGAGTGTTAGGGTTAGGGTGAGGGTGAGGTTTATTGTTAGGTTTAGGGTTAGAGTTAGGGTTAGGGTGAGGGTGAGGTTTAGGGGTACATTTAGGGTTAGGGTGATGGTTAGGATTAAGGTGCGGGTTAGCGTGGGTGTGATGGTAAGGGTAAAGTTGCGGGTTAGGCTGAGGGTGAGGGTTACGGTAAGGGTGAGGGTTAGGGTTAGAGTGAGGGTTAGGGTTAGCATTGGGTGAGGAGGAGGGTTAGACTGAGGATTAGTGTTAGGGTTAGTGTGAGGTTTATGGTGAGGATGAGGGTTAGGGTTAGGGTGAAGGCTAGGGTGAGGGTGAGGGTTAGGATTAGTGTTAGGGTGAAGGTTAGGTTTAGGGTGATGTTTAGGGTTAGTGTGAGGGTTAGTGTTAGTGTTAGTGTTTTTGTTAGGTTGAGGGTATGTGTTAGGGTTAGGCTGAGGGTTATGGTTAGGGTGGTGATTAAGGTTAGGATAAGTGTAAGGGTGAGGGCTAGGCTGAGGGTTAGGGTGAGGGTTAGGGTTAGGGATAGGGTTAGGTTTAGGATGAGGGTTAGGGTGAGGGTGAATGTGAGGGTTAGGATCAGGGTTAGGGTTAGGCTTAGTGTTAGGATGAGGTTTAGGTTTAGGGTTTGGGATAGGGTGAGGGTGAGGCTGAGGATTAGGGTTAGGTTTAGCTTTAGTTTTATGGTTAGTTTTAGTGTTAGGGTTAGTGTTAGGGTTACAGTGAGTGTTGGGGTTAGGGTTAAGGTTAGGGTTAGGCTTGGAGTTAGGGTGAGGGTTAGGATGAGGATTAGGTTTACGATTAGGGTTAGGGTGAGGGCTAGGGTGAAGGTGAGGATTAGAGTTAATGTTTGGGTAAGGTTTAGGGTTAGGGTTAGGGTTAGGGTGAGGGTTAGGATGAGGGTTAGGTTTATGGTGAGGGTGAGGGTTAGGTTTAGGGTTAGGGTGAGGGTTAGGTTTAGGGTGAGGGTTAGGGTTAGGATTGGGGTGAGGGTGAGTGTGTGTGTTAGGGTTAGGGTGAGGTTTAGGGTTAGGGCTAGGATTAGGGTTAGGGTTAGTGTGAGGTTTATGTTTAGATTTAGTTTTAGTTGGAGGGTTAGGTCGAGGGTTAGGGTTAGGCTAAGTATTAGGGTTAAGGTTAGGTGGAGGGTTAGGTTGAGGTTTAGGGTTATGGTTATGGTTAGATTTAGGATTACGGTTAGGGTGAGGGTCAGGATGAGGGTTAGTGTTATGGTGAGGGTGAGGGTTAGGGTTAGCATGAGTGTTAGGGTTAGGATTAGGGTTAGGATAAGGTTGACTGTTAGCACTATGGTTAGGGTTAGGGTTAGGTTTACGCTTAGGATTACTGTTATTGTTAGGGTTAGGGTTAGAGTTATGGTGAGGGTGAGGGTGAGGGTGAGTGTTAGGTTTAGGGTGAGGTTTAGGGTTAGGGTTAGTATTAGGGTTAGGGTGAGGGTGAAGTTTATGGTTAGATTTAGTTTTAGTTGGAGGGTTAGGTCGAGGGTTGGGGTTAGGCTAAGTGTTAGGGTTAAGGTTAGGTTGAGGGTTAGGTTGAGGTTTAGGGTTAGGGTTAGGGATATGTTTAGGATTAGGGGTAGGGTGAGTGTGAGGTTTAGGGTTAGGGTTAGGCTTAGGCTTAGGGTTAGGCTGAGGGTGAGGGTGGGGGTGAGGATTAGGGTTACAGTGATGGTTAGGTTTAGGTTTAGGGTAAGGGTTAGTGTTAGGGTTAGGGTTAGTGTGAGGGTGAGGTTTAGGGCTAGAGTTAGGGTTAGGGTGAGGGTTAGCGTTAGAGTAATGGTTAGGGTGGGGGTGACTGTAAGGGTAAATGTGAGGGTTAGGCTTAGCGTGAGGGTTAAGGTAAGGGTGAGGGTTAGGGTTAGGGTGAGATTTAGGGTTAGGTTTAGTGTGAAGGTGAGGGTTAGATTGAGGATTAGTGTAAGGGTTAGTGTGAAGTTTAGAGTGAGCATGAGGGTTAGGGTTAGGGCGAGGTCTAGGGACAGGGTGAGGTTTAGGGTTAGTGTTAAGGTGAGGTTTAGGGTTACGTTGATGGTTAGGGTTAGTGTGAGGTTTGGTGCTAGTGTTAGGGTTAGTGTTAAGGTGAGGGTAAGTGTTAGGGTGAGGGTTAGGGTTAGGGTGAGGGTTATGTTTAGGGTGAGGTTTAGGGTTAGAGTTAGGGTTATTGTTAGCGTTAGGGTTAGGGTTAAGTTCATGGTGAGGGTGAGGATGAGGTTTAGGGTTAGGTCTAGGATGAGGTTTAAGGATAGGGTGTGGGTTAGGGTTAGGGTCCGGATGAGGTTTAGCGTTAGATTTAGGGTTAGGGTAAGGCTGAGGGTGAGGGTTAGTGTTAGTATTAATGTTAGGGTTAGGCTTAATTTGAGGGTTAGGTTGAGGGTGAGGGTTAGGGTTTGGGTTAGGAGTACATTAGGGTTAGTGTTAGGGTGAATGTGAGGGTTAGGGTTAAGGTTAGGGATAGGCTTATGGTTAGGCTGAGGTTGAGGTGAGGTTTAGGTTGAGGGTGAGGTTTAGGGATAGGGTTAGGGTGAGGGTGAGGATTAGGTTTAGGATTAGGCTTAGGATTAGGCTGAGGGTGAGGTTGTGGGTTAGGGTTAGAGTTAGTGTTAGGCTGAGGTTTAGGGTTTGCGTTAGGGTTAGAGTTAGGGTTAGGGTGAGGGTGAGGTTTAGGGTTAGATTTAGGGTTAGGGTGAGGTTTAGGTTGAGGGTTATGGTAAGGGTTAGGGTTTGGGTTAGGGTTAGGGTGAGAGTTAGAGGGAGGGTTAGGGTTAGGGTTAGCGTTAGGGACATGATTAGGGTTAGAGTGAGCGTGAGTGTGTGTTAGGTTTAGGTTTAGGATTAGTCTTAGGGTTAGGCTGAGGTTGAGGTGTAGGGTGAGGGTTAGGTTTAGCTGGAGGGTTAGGATGACGGTTAGGGTTTGGATTAGGGTTAGGGTAAGGGCTAGGGTGATTGTGAGGTTGAGGTTTAAGGTTATGGTTAGGGTTTGGGTGAGGGTGAGGGTGAGTGTTAGGGTTAGTCTTAGTGTTAGGTTAAGGGTTAGGTTTAGGGTGAGGGTTAGGGTGAGGGTTAGGGTTAGGGTTAGGGTTAGGATTAGGATTAGGGTTAGGGTTAGGTTGAGTTTGAGGGTTAGTGTTAGGTTTAGGGTTAGGCTTAGGGTTAGGCTGAGGGTGAGGGTGAGGTTTAGGGTGAGTGTTAGGTTTAGGGATATGGGGAGGGTTAGGATGAGGCTTAGGGTTAGGATTAGGGTTAGGGTGAGGGCGAGGGAGAGGTTGAGGTTTAAGGTTAGTGTTAGGGTGAGGTTTAGGGTTAGGTTTAGTTTTAGGTTTAGGGTGAGTGTGAGGTATAGGGTTAGAGTAAGGTTTAAGGTGAGGGTGAGGGTGATTGTTAGGGTCAGGATTTGGGTTAAGGTGAGGGTGAGTGACTGTGCTAGGGTTAGGTTTATGTTTAGGCTAAGGGTTAGGCTAATGGTGAGTTTGAAGTTGAGGGTTAGGGTTAGTGTGATGTTTAGGGTCAGGGTTAGAGGGAGGGTTAGGATGAGGGTTAGGGTTCGGATTAGTGTTAGGGAGAGAGTGAGGGTGAGGGTTAGGGTTATTGTTAGGGTGAGGGATAGGATGTGTGTTAGGATTAGTGTTAGTGTGAGGGCTAGGCTGAGGCTGAGGTTGAGGGTTAGGGTTAGGGTTAGTGTTAGATTTAGTGTTAGGGTGAGGGTTAGGGTGAGGGTGAGGATTAGGGTTAGGTTTATGATTAAGTTTAGAGTCAGTGTTAGGGTGAGTGTGAGGCTTAGGGTTATGGTTAGGTTTAGGATTAGGGTAAGGCTGAGGATGAGGTTTAGTGTGAGGGTTAGGGTTAGGGTGAGGGTTAGGGTTAGGGTGAGAGTTAAGGTTCGGTTAAGTTTAGGGTTAGGGTGAGGGTTAGGGTTAGGGTTAGGGTGAGTTTTAGGGTTAAGGTTAGGTTGAGGTTTAGTCTTAGGGTAAGGATGAGGGTTAGGGTTAGTGTGAGGTTTAGGATGAGGATTAGGGTTATGATTAGGGTTAGGGTGGAGGGTGAGGATTAGGGTTACTGTTAGGGTAAGGTTTAGTGTTAGGGTTATTTTTAGGGTGAGGGTTAGGATGAGGGTTAAGGTTATGGTGAAGTTAAGCTTTAGGTTTAGGTTTAGGGTTAAAGTGAGGTTGAGTTTTAGCATTAGGGTTAGTGTTAGGGTTCATTTTAGTGTTAGGATTAGTGTTATTGTTAGGGTTAGGGATAGAGTTATGGTGAAGGTTTGGTTTAGGGTGAAGGTTAGGATTAGGGTTAGGGTGAAGTTTATGGTTAGGGTTAGGATTAGGGTTAGGGTGAGGTTGAGGTTAAGGGTTAGAGTAAGGGTTACGGTGATGCTGAGGGTGAGGATTAGGGTTAAGTTTAATATTAGGATTAGGGTTAGGTTTAGGGTGAGTGTGAGGGTTACGGGAGGTTTAATGATAGGCTTAGGGTTAGGCTGAGGGTGAGGGTGAGGGTGAGGGTTAGGGTTAGGGTGAGGGTTAGGGTTAGGGTTAGGATTAGGGTTAGGGTGATGTTGAGTGAGTGTGTTAGGTTTAGGTTTAGGTTTAGGCTAAGGGTTAGGCTAAGGGTGAGGTTGAGGGTGAGGGTTAGGGTTAGGGTGAGGTTTAGGGTAAAGGTTAGGGGGAGGGTTAGGATGAGGGTTAGGGTTAGGATGAGGGTTAGGGTGAGAGTGACTGTGAGTGTTAGGGTTAGTGTTAGGTTGAGGGTTAGGATGAGGGTTAGAATTAGGGTTAGGGTGAGGGTTAGGATGAGGGTTAGGGTTACGGTGAGGGTGAGGGTTAGGGTTATGGTGAGGGTGAGGGTTAGGGTTAGGATGAGGGATAGTGTTAGAATTAGGGTTAGGATGAGGTTGAGTTTTAGCATTAGGATTAGGGTTAGGGTTAGCGTTAGGTTTAGGGTTAGGATTAGTGTTATTGTTAGGGTTAGGGTTAGAGTTATGGTGAGGGTGAGGGTTAGGGTTAGGGTTAGGATGAGGTTTAGGTTTAGGATTAGGGTTAGGATTAGGGTTAGGGTGAGGGTGAGGTTTATTGTTAGATTTAGGTTTAGTTGGAGGGTTAGGTTGAGGGTTAGGTTTGGGGTTAGTGTTATGTTTAAGGTTCGGTTCAGGGATAGGTTGAGGTTTAGGGTTAAGGTTAGGTTTAGGGTTAGGATTAGGGTTAGGGTGATGGTGAGTGTGAGTCTTAGGGTTATGGTTAGGCTTAGGCTTAGGGTTCGGCTGAGGGTGAGGGTGGGGTTGGGGATTAGTGTTAGGGTGATGGTTAGGGTTAGGGTTATGGTGAGGGTTAGTGTTAGGGTTAGGGTTAGAGTTAGGGTTAGAGTGAGGGTGAGGTTTAGGGCTAGAGTTAGGGTTAGGGTGAGGGTTAGTCTTAGAGTGAGGGTTAGGGTGGGGGTGACGGTAAGGGTAAAGGTGAGGGTTAGGCTGAGGGTCAGGATTATGTTAAGGGTTAGGGTTAGGTTTAGGGTGAGGGTTAGGGTGAGGTTTAGGGTGAGGGTCAGGGTTTGATTGAGGATTAGTGTTATGGTTAGTGTGAAGTTTAGGGTGAGGATGAGTGTTAGGGTTAGGGTGAGGGCTAGGGAGAGTGTGAGGTTTAGGGTTAGGGTTAGGGTGAGGTTTAGGCTTAGTGTGATGGTTAGGGTTAGTGTTAGACTTAGGCTTAGCGTTAGGGTGAGGGTAAGTGTTAGGTTGAGGGTTAGGGTTAAGGTGAGGGTAAGTGGTAGTGTGAGGTTTAGGGTTAGGGTTATGGTTAGTTTGAGGGTTAGGTTAAGGGTTAGGATTATTGTTAGCATTAGGGTTAGGGTTACAGTTATGGTGAGGGTTAAGGTTAGGGCTAGGATGAGGTTTAGGGATAGGGTTATGGTTAGTATTAGGGTCAGGGTGAGGTTTAGTGTTAGAGTTATGGTTAGGGTGAAGCTGAGGGTGAGGTTTAGGGTTAGGATTAATGTTATTGTTAGGCTTAAGGTGAGGGATAGGTTGAGGGTGAGGGTTAGGGTTACAGTTAGTAGGATTAGGGTTAGTGTTAGGGTGAGTGTGAGGGTTAGGGTTAGGGTTAGGGTTAGGGATAGGCTTAGGTTTAGGCTGAGGTAGAGGGTTAGAATTCGGGTTAGGGATAGGTTTAGCTTATGGTTAGGGTGAGTGTGAAGGGCAGGGTTAGTGTTAGGCTCAGGATTAGGCTGAGGGTGAGGGTGTGGGTTAGGGTTAAGGTGAATGTTAGGGTTAGGGTGAAGGTGAGGGTTAGGGTGACAGTTAGGGTTAGGGTTAGGGTGAGGTTTTGGGTTAGGGTTAGGATTAGGGTTAGGGTGAGGGTGAGGTTTATGGTTAGATTTAGGTTTAGTTGTAGGGTTAGGTCGAGGGTTAGGGTTAGGGTTAGTGTCAGGGTGAAGTTTAGGTTTTGGGTTAGGGTTAGAGTCAGGGTTAGGGTTAGGGTGAGGTTTAGGGTTAGATTTAGGGTTAGGGTGAGGTTTTGGTTGAAGGTTATGGTAAGGGTTAGTTGTAGGGTTAGGGTTAGGGTGAGAGTTAGGGGGAGGTTTAGGGTTAGGGTTAGGGTTAGGGATAGGATCAGGGTTAGAGTGAGGGTGAGTGTGTGTGTTAGGTTTAGGTTAAGGTTTAGGCTATTGGTTAGACTGAGGGTGAGGTTGAGGGTGAGGGTTAGGGTTAGGGGGAGGGTTAGGATGAGGGTTAGGGTTAGAATTAGGGTTAGGGTAAGGGCTAGGGTGAGTGTGAGCGTTAGGGTGAGGATGATGGTAAGGGTTAAGATTAGGTTTAGGCTGAGGCTTACGGTTAAGATAAGGGTGAGGGTTAGGGTTAGGTTTAGGTTTAGGGTAAGGGTTAGGGTTAGGGTTATGGTTAATGTGAGGGTTATATGGAGGATTAGGGTTAGGGTTAGTGTCAGGATTAGGGTGAGGATGAGGGTTAAGGTTAAGGTGAGGGTGAGGGTTGGAATTAGGGTTAGAGGGAGGGCTAGAGTGAGGGTAAGGATTAGGGTAAGGGTTAGGGTTAGGGTGAGGTTTAGGATTAGGGTGAGGGTTAGGGTTAGTGTGAGGGTTAGTGTTAGGGTTAGGGTTAGTTTTAGGCTGAGGGTAAGAGTTAGGGTGAGAGTTAGGTTTAGGGTTAGGGTAAGGGTTAGGGTGAGGGTGATGGTTAGGGTTAGGTTTAGGGTGAGGTTTAGTGTTAGTGTTAGGGTAAGGGTTAGTGTGAGGGTTACAGTTAGGGTGAGGATTAGTGTTAGGGTAAGAGTTAGGGTGAGGTTTAGGGTTAGGGTGAGGGTCATGGTTAGGGTGAGGGTGAGGTTTAGGGTTAGAGTTAGGGTTAGGGTGAAGCTGAGGGTGAGTGTTAGGGTTACAGATAGTTTTAGGTTTAAGGTTGGGGTAAGGGTGAGGGATACGGAGAGAGTGAGGGTTAGGGTTAGGTTTAGGGTTAGTGTTAAGGTGAGGGTAAGTGTTAGGGTGAGGGTGAGGGTTAGGTTGAGGGTTATGGTTAGGTTGAGGATAAGGGTTAGTGTTGGGATTATTGTTAGGTTTAGGATTAGGTTTACAGTTACGGTGAGGGTGAGGGTTAGGGTTAGGGTTAGGGTGAGGTTTAGTGTTAGGGTTAGAGTTAGTGTTAGGTTGAGGGTGAGGGTGAGGGTGAAGTTTAGGGTTAGGGTTAGGGTTAGGGTTAGGGTTAGGGTTAGGGTGGGAGTTAGCGTAGGGGTGACGGTAAGGGTAAAGGTGAGGGTTAGGCTGAGGGTGAGGGTTATGGTTACGTTGAGGGTTAGGGTTTGGGTGAGGGTTAGTGTTAGCGTTAGGGTGAGGTGGAGGGTTAGATTGAGGATTAGTGTTAGGGTTAGTGTGAGGTTTTTGGTGAGGATGAGGGTTAGGGTTAGGGTGAAGCCTAGGGTGAGGGTGAGGGTGATGGTTAGTGTTAGGGTGAGGTTTAGGTTTAGGGTGATGTTTAGGGTTAGTGTGAGAGTTAGTGTTAGGGTTAGGTTTAGTGTTAGGGTGAGGGTAAGTGTTAGGTTGAGGGTTAGGGTTAGGGTAACGGCTATGGTTAGGGTGAGGGTTAGGGTTAGGATAAGTGTAAGGGTGAGGGCTAGGCTGAGGGTTAGGTTGAGGGTCAGGGTTAGGGATAGGGTTAGGTTTAGGATGAGGGTTAGGGTGAGGGTGAAAGTGAGGCTTAGGATCAGGGTTAGGGTTAACTCTAAGCCTAACTTAGAGTTAGAATGAGGGTTAGGCTTAGGGTTTGGGTTGGGGTGAGGGTGAGGCTGAGGATTAGGGTTAGGTTTAGGTTTAGGTTTACGGTTAGGTTTAGGGTTAGTGTTAGTGTTAGTGTTAGTGTTAGGGTTACAGTGAGGTTTGGGGTTAGGGTTAAGGTAAGGGTTAGGCTTAGATTTAGTGTGAGGGTTAGGATGAGGAATAGGTTTACGATTAGGGTTAGGGTGGAGGGCTAGGGTGAAGGTGATGATTAAGGTTAGTGTTAGGGTAAGGTTTAGGGTTAGATTTAGCGTTAGGGTGATGGTCAGGATGAGGGTTAGTGTTATGGTGAGGGTGAGGGATAGGGTTAGGGTGAGGGTTAGGGTTAGGATTAGGGTTAGGGTGAGGTTGAGTGTTAGCATTAGGGTTAGGGTTAGGGTTAGGTTTACGGTTAGGATTACTGTTATTGTTAGGTTTAGAGTTAGAGTTATGGTTAGGGTGAAGGTGAGTGTTAGGTTTAGGGTGAGGTTTAGGGTTAGGGTTAGGATTAGGGTTAGGGTGAGTGTGAGTGTGAGGTTTATGGTTAGATTTACTTTTAGTTGGAGGGTTTGTTCAAGGGTAAGGGTTAGGATAAGTGTTAGGGTTAAGGTTAGGTTGAGGGTTAGGTTGAGGTTTAGGGTTAGGGTTAGGGTTAGGGTTAGGATTAGGGTTAGGGTGATTGTGAGTGTGAGGTTTAGGGTTAGGGTTAGGCTTAGGCTTAGGGTTAGGCTGAGGGTGAGTGTGGGGGTGAGGATTAGGTTTAGGGTGATGTTTAGGGTTAGGGTTAGGGTAAGGGTTAGTGTTAGAGTTAGGGTTAGAGTGAGGGTTAGGGTGAGGGTGAGGTTTAGTGGTAGAGTTAGGGTTAGGGTGAGGGTTGGGTTTAGAGTGAGGTTTAGGGTGGTGGTGATGGTAAGGGTAAATGTGAGATTTAGGCTGATCGTGTGGGTTAAGGTAAGGGTGAGGGTTAGGGTTAGGGTGAGGGTTAGGTTTAGGTTTAGGGTGAGGTTGAGGGTTAGATTGAGGATTAGTATTAGGGTTAGTGTGAAATTTAGAGTGAGGATTGAGGGTTAGGGTTAAGGCGAAGTCTAGGGAGAGTGTGAGGTTTAGTGTTAGTGTTAGGGTGAGGTTAAGGGTTAGGATTAGGATGAGTGTGACTGTTAGGGTTAGGCTTAGGCTTAGGATTAGGCTGAGGGTGAGGGTGTGGGTTAGGGTTATGGTTAGTGTTAGGGTGAGGTTTAGGGTTTGGTTTAGGGTTAGAGTTAGGTTTAGGGTGAGGGTGAGGTTTAAGGTTAGATTTAGGGTTAGGGTGAGGTTTAGGTTGAGGTTTAGGGTAAGGGTTAATGTTTGGGTTAGGGTTAGGGTGAGAGTTAGAAGGAGGTTTAGGGTTAGGGTTAGGGACAGGATCAGGGTTAGATTGAGGGTGAGTGTGTGTGTTAGTTTTAGGTTTAGGGTTAGGGTTAGGGTTAGGCTTAGGGTGAGGTTGAGGGTGAGGGTTAGGTTTAGGGGGAGGGTTAGGATGAGGGTTAGGGTTAGGATTAGGGTTAATGTAAGGGCTAGGGTGAGTTTCAGGGTGAGGTTTAAGGTTAGGGTTAGGGTTAGGTTTAGGGTGAGGTTTAGGGTTAGAGTTAGGGTTATGGTGAGGCTGAGGGTTAGGGTTAGGGTTAGGTTTAGTGTTAGGTTTAGTGTTAGGTTTAGGGTGCGTTTTAGGTTGAGTGTGAGGGTTAGGCTTAGGTTTGGGATTAGGATTAGGGTTAGGGTTAGGGTGAGTGTGAGGGTTAGGGTTAGGGTTAGGCTTAGGCTTAGGCTCAGGGTGAGTGTGTGGGTTAGGGTGAGTGTTAGGTTTAGGGATATGGGGAGGGTTAGGATGAGGGTTAGGGTTAGGATTAGGATTAGGTTTAGGGCGAGGGAGAGGTTGAGGTTTAGGGTTAGTGTTAGGGTGAGGTTTAGGGTTAGGGTTAGGGTTAGGGTTAGGGTGAATGTGAGGTATAGGTTTAAAGTTAGGGTTAAGTTGAGGCTGAGGGTGAGGCTTAGGGTTAGGGTTAGGATTAGGATTAGGTTATTTGTTAGGGTGAGTGTGAGGTTTAGGGTTAGGGTTCACTTAGGTTTATACTGAGGGTGAGGGTGAGGGTGAGGGTTAGGTTTAGAGGTTTTGGGTTAGGGTGAGGGTGAGTGGATGTGTTACGTTTAGGGGCAGGGTTAGGATGAGGGTTAGGGTTAGGATTAGTGTTAGGGTAAGGGCTAGGGTGATTTTGATGGTGAGGTTTAAGGTTAGGGTTAGGGTGAGCTTTAGGGTTAGGTTTAGGGTGAGGGTTAGGGTGAGGGTGAGGGTTAGGGTTAGGTTTAGTATTAGGATTACGGTTAGGGCTAGGGTGAGTGTGAGGTTTAGGGTTAGGTTTAGGGTTAGGCTTAGGTTTAGGCTGAGGGTGAGTGTGAGGGTTAGGGTGAGTGTTAGCTTTAGGGATATGGGGAAGGTTAGGATGAGGATTAGGGTTATGATTAGGGTTAGGGTGAGGCCGAGGTAGAGGTTGAGGTTTAGGGTTAGTGTTAGGGTGATGTTTAGGGTTAGGTTTAGGGTTAGGTTTAGGGTGAGTGTGAGGTTTAGGGTCAGATTTAGGGTTAAGGTGAGGCTGAGTGTGAGGCTTTGGGTTAGGGTTAGGATTACGATTATGGAAAATGTTAGTGTGAGTGTGTGGGTTAGGGTTAGGGTTCGCTTAGGTTTACACTGAGGGTGAGGGTGAGGGTGTGGGTTAGGGTTAGGATTTGGGTTAGGGTGAGGGTGAGTGGGTGTGTTAGGGTTAGGTTTAGGTTTAGGCTAAGGTTTAGGCTAATGGTGAGGTTGAAGTTGAGGGTTAGTGTTAGTGTGAGGTTTAGGGTAAGGGTTAGGGGGTGTGTTAGGATGAGGGTTAGGGTTAGGATTAGGGTTAGGATGAGAGTGAGGGTGAGGGTTAGGGATGGTGTTAGGGTGAGGGTTAGGATGTGGGTTAGGACTAGTGTTAGGGTGAGGGCTCGGGTGAGGGTGAGGTTTAGGGTTAGGGTTAGTGTTCGTTTTAGGGTTACGGTTAGGTTGAGGATGAGTTTTAGGGTTAGAGTTAGGGTAAGGGTGAGGCTGAGATTGAGGGTTAGGTTTAGGGTTAGTGTTAGAGTTAGTGTTACGGTGAGGGTTAGGGTGAGCATGAGGATTAGCATTAGTGTTAGGATTAGGATTAGAGTCACGGTTAGGGTGAGTGTAAGGTTTAGGGATAGGGTTAGGTTTAGGTTTAGGGTTAGGATGAGGATGAGGGTGAGTGTGAGGGTTAGGGTTAGGGTGAGGGTTAGGGTTAGGGTTAGGGTGAAAGTTAGGGTTCGGTTAAGTTTAGGGTTAGGGTGAGAGTTAGGGTTCGGTTAAGTTTAGGGTTAGTGTGAGGGTTAGGGTTAGGGTTAGGGTGAGCTTTAGGGTTAGGGTTAGGTTGAGGTTTGGGGTTAGGGTAAGGATGAGGGTTAGGGTTAGGGTTACTGTGAGGGTTAGGATGAGGATTAGGGTTATGATTAGGGTTAGGGTGAGGGCTAGGATGAGGGTGAGGATAAGGGTTATTGTTAGGGTAAGGTTTAGGGTTAGGGTTAGGTTTAGGGTGAGGTTTAGGATGAGGGTTAATGTTACGGTGAGGGTGAGGGTTAGGGTTGGGGTGAGGGTTAGGGTTAGGGTTAGGGTTCATGTGAGGTTGAGGTTAAGGTTTAGAGTTAGGGTTAGGTTAGGCTGAGGGTGAGGGTTAGGGTTAGTGTTAGTGTTAGGTTTAGAGTTAGGTTTAGGGTGAGGGTTAGGGTGAGGTTGAGGATTGGGGTTAGGGTTAGAATTAGGATTAGGGTTAGGGTTAGGGTGAGAGTGAGGGTTAGGGTTAGGTTTATGGTTAGGCTTAGGTTTAGGGTGAGGGTGAGGGTGAGGGTGAGTGTTAGTGTTAGATTGCGGGTTAGGGTTAGGGTTATGTGGAGGGTTAGAATGAGGGTTAGGGTTAGGATTGGGGTTAGGCTGATGGTTAGGGTGAGGTTGAGGTTTAGGGTTAGTGTTAGGGTGAGGTTTAGGGTTAGGGTTTTGTTTAGGGTGAGTGTGAGGTATAGGGTTAGAGTTAGAGTTAACATGAGGCTGAGGGTGAGGCTTAGGGTTAGGGTTAGGATTAGGATTAGGGTAAGGGTTAGGGTGAGTGTGAGGGTTAGTGTTAGGGTTAGGCTTATGGTTACAGTGAGGGTAAGGGTGAGGATTAGGTTTAGGATTAGGTTTAGGGTGACTGTGAGTGTGTGTGTTAGGGTTAGGTTTATGTTTAGGCTAAGAGTTAGGCTAAGGGTGAATTTGAGGGTGAGGCTTAGGGTTAGGGTGAAGTTTAGGGTTAGGGTGATGTTTAGGGTTAGTGTGAGTGTTAGTATTAGGGTTAGGTTTAGTGTTAGTGTGAGGGTAAATTTTAGGGTTAGGGTTAGGTTTATGATGAGGGTTATGGTTAGGGTGAGGTTTAGGGTTAGGATAATGTAAGGGTGAGGGCTAGGCTGAGGGTTAGGGTGAGGGTTAGGGATAGGCTTAGAGTTAGGATGAGGGTTAGTGTTAGGGTTTGGGTTAGGGTGAAGTTGAGACTGAGGCTGAGGATTAGGGTTATGTTTAGGTTTAGGTTTAGGGTTAGGTTTATGGTGAGTGTTAGTGTTAAGGTCAGTGTTAGGGTTACAATGAGGGTTGGGGTTAGGCTTAGGGTTAGGTTTAGGCTTAGAGTTAGGGTGAGGGTTAGGATGAGAATTAGGTTTACGATTAGGGTTAGGGTGAGGGCTAGGGTGAAGGTGAGGATTAGGGTTAGTGTTAGGGTAAGGTTTAGGGTTAGGGATAGGGTTAGGTTTAGGGTTAGGATGAGGGTTAGGTTTAGGGTGAGGTTTAGGGTTAGGATTAGGATTAGGCTGAGTTTGAGTTTTAGCATTAGGGTTAGGGTTAGTGTTAGGCTTAGGTTTAGGATTAGGATTACTTTTATTGTTAGGGTTAGGGTTAGAGTTATGGTGAGGGTGAGGGTGAGGGTGAGTGTTAGGGTTAGTGTGAAGTTTAGGTTTAGGGTTAGGATTAGGGTTAGGGTGAGAGTGAGGTTTATGATGAGATTTAGATTTAGTTGGAAGATTAGGTAGAGGGTTAGGTTTAGGGTAAGTGTTAGGGTTAAGTTTAGGTTGAGGGTTAGATTGAGGTTTAGTGTCAGGGTTAGGGTTAGGATTAGAGTTAGGGTGAGGGTGAGTGTGAGGTTTAGGGTTAGGATTAGGCTTAGGCTTACGGTTAGGCTAAGGGTGAGGGTGGTGTTGAGGATTAGGGTTAGGGTTATGGTTAGGTTTAGGGTTAGGGTGAGGGTTAGTGTTAGGGTTAGGGTTAGAGTTAGGGTTAGGGTGAGGGTGACGTTTAGGGGTAGAGTTAGGGTTAGGGTGAGTGTTAGGTTTAGAGTGAGGGTTAGGGTGGGGTTGAGGTTAAGGGTAAATTTTAGGGTTAGGCTCAGCGTGAGGGTTACGGTAAGGGTGAGGGTTAAGGTAAGGTTGAGGGTTAGGGTTAGGGTGAGGGTTAGAGTAAGGTTTAGGGTGAGGGTGAGGGTTAGATTGAGGATTAGTGTTAGGTTTAGTGTGAAGTTTAGGGTGAGGATGATGGTTAGGGTTAGGGCGACGTCTAGGGAGAGGGTGAGGTTTAGGGTTAGTGTTAGGGTGCGGTGTATGGTTAAGTAGATGGTTAGGGTTAGTGTGAGGTTTAGTGTTAAGGTTAGGGTTAGTGTTAGGGAAAGGGGAAGTGTTAGGGTGAGGGTTAGGGTTAGATTGAGGGTTATGTTTAGGGTGAGGATGAGGGTTAGGGATACGGTTATTGTTAGCGTTAGGGTTAGGGTTAAGGTTATGGTGAGGGTGAGTGTGAGGGATAGGTTTAGGGCTAGTATGAGGGTTAGGGATAGGGTTATGTTTAGGGTTAGGGTCAGGTTGAGGTTTAGTGTTAGAGTTAGGGTTAGGGTGAAGCTGAGTGTGAGGGTTAGGGTTAGGATTAATGTTAGGGGTAGGCTTAAGATGATGGTTAGGTTGAGGGAGAGGGTTAGGGTTAGGGTTAGGAATAGAATTAGGGTTAGTGTTAGGGTGAGTGTGAGGGTTAGGGTTAGGGTTAGGCTTAGGGTTTGATTTAGGTTTAGATGTAGCGTTAGGGTGATGGTGAAGGTTAGGGTTAGTTAGGTTTAGGGTGAGGTTTAGGTTGAGGGTTAGGGTAAGGGTCAGTGTTAGGGTTATGGTTAGGGTGAGAGTTAGGGGGAGGGTTAGGCTTAGGGTTAGGGTTAGGGATAGGATTAGGGTTAGCGTGAGGGTGAGTGTGTTTGTTAGGTTTAGGTTTAGTGTTAGTCTTAGGGTTAGGCTGATGGTGAGGTTGAGGTTGAGGGTTTGGGTTACGGGGAGGGTTTCGATGAGGATTAGATTTAGGATTAGTGTTAGGGTAAGGGCTACGGTGAGTGTGAGGGTGAGGTTTAAGGTTAGGGTTAGGGTTAGGGTGAGGGTAAGGTTTAGGGTTAGAGTTTAGGGTGAGGGTTAGGGTGAGGGTGAGCGTTAGGGTTAGGTTTAGGATTAGGATTAGGGTTTTGGTTAGTGTGAGTGTGAGGGTTAGGGTTAGGTTTAGGGTTAGACTTAGGGTTCGGCTGAGGGTTAGGGTGAGGATTAGGGTTAGGATTAGGGTTAGGTTGAGGTTGAGTGTTAGCATTAGGGTTAGTGTTAGGGTTAGGTTTACCGTTAGGATTACTGTTATTGTTAGGGTTAGGGCTAGAGTTATGGTGAGGGTGAGGGTGAGGGTGAGTGTTAGGGTTAGGGTGAGGTTTAGGGTTAGGGTTAGGATTGGGGTTAGGGTGAGGGTGAGTTTTATGTTTAGATTTTGTTTTAGTTGGAGTGTTAGGTCGAGGGTTAGACTTAGGCTAAGTGTTAGGGTTAAGGTTACGTTGAGGGTTAGGTTGAGATTTAGGGTTAGGGTTAGGGTTAGGGTTAGGATTATGGATAGGGTGATTGTGAGTGTGAGGTTTAGGGTTAGAGTTAGGCTTAGGCTTAGGGTTAGGCTGAGGGTATGGTTGGGGGTGAGGATTAGGTTTAGGGTGATGGTTAGGGTTAGGGTTAGGGTAAGGGATTGTGTTAGGGTTAGGGTTAGAGTGAGGGTTAAGGTGAGGGTGAGGTTTAGGGGTAGATTTTCGGTTAGGGTGACTGTTAGGATTAGAGTGAGGGTTAGGGTGGGGGTGACGGTAAGTGTAAATGTGATTGTTAGGCTGATGGTGAGGGTTAAGATAAGGGTAAAGGTTAGGGTTAGTGTGAGGGTTAGGGTTAGGTTTAGGGTGAGGTTGAGGGTTAGATTTTGGATTAGTGTTATGGTTAGTGTGAAGTTTAGGGTGAGGATGAGGGTTAGGGTTAGGGCGAGGTCTAGGGAGAGGGTGAGGTTTAGGGTTAGTGTTAGGGTGAGGTTAAGGTTTACGTTGATGGTTAGGGTTAGTGTGAGGTTTAGTGTTAGGGTTAGTGTTAAGGTGAGGGTAAGTGCTAGGGTGAGGTTTAGGGGTAGGATGAGGGTCATGTTTACAGTGAGGGTTAGGGTTAGGGTTATTGTTAGCGTTAGGGTTAGGGTTAAGGTTATGGTGAGGGTGAGGGTTAGCGTTAGGTCTTGGATGAGGTTTAGAGATAGGATTATTGTTAGGGTTATGGTCAGGGTGAGGTTTAGTGTTAGAGTTAGGGTTAGGGTGAGGCTGAGGGTGAGGGTTAGGGTTAGTATTAATGTTAGGGTTAGGCTTAAGGTGAGGGTTAGGTTGAGGGTGTGGGTTAGGGTTTGGGTTAGTTAGTTGGTTTAGTGTTAGGGTGAGTGTGAGGGTTAGGGTTAAGTTTAGGTTTAGGCTTAGGATTGGGCTGAGGTTAAGGGTGAGGGTTGGGTTAGGATGCGGTTTAGGGTTAGGGTTAGGTTGAGTGTCAGTGTTAGGGTTAGGGTTAGGCTTAGGATTAGGCTGAGGGTGAGGGTGTGGTTTAGGGTTAGGGTTAGTGTTAGGGTGAGGTTTAGGGTTTGGGTTAGGGTTAGAGTTAGCTTTAGCGTGAGGGTGAGGTTTAGGGATAGAGTTAGGGTTAGGGTGAGATTTAGGTTGAGGGTTAATGTTTGGGTTAGGGTTAGGGTGAGAGTTAGAGGGAGGGTTAGGCTTAGGGTTAGGGCAGGGACAGCATCAGGGTTAGAGTGAGGGTGAGTGTGTATGTTAGGTTTAGGTTTAGGGTTAGGCTTAGGGCTAGGCTGAGGGTGAGGTAGAGGGTGAGGGTTAGGTTTAGGGGGAGGGTTAGGATGAGAGTTAGGGTTAGGATTAGGCTTAGAGTAAGGGCTAGGGTGAGTTTGAGGGTGAGGTTTAAGGTTAGGGTTAGTTTCAGGGTTAGGGTGAGGTTTAGGGTTAGAGTTAGGGTTAGGGTGAGGCTGAGGGTGAGGGTTAGGATTAGGGTTAGTGTTAGATTTAGGGTTAAGTTTGGGGGAGGGTTAGGGTAAGGGTTAGGTTTAGGATTAGGATTAGGGTTTTGGTTAGTGTGAGTGTGAGGGTTAGGGTTAGGTTTAGGGTTAGGCTTAGGGTTAGGCTGAGGGTGAGGGTGAGTTTTAGATTGAGGATTAGGGTTAGGGTTATTGTGAGGTTTATGGTGAGGATGAGGGTTAAGGTTAGGGTGAAGGCTAGGGTGAGGTGAGGGTTAGGGATAGTGTTAGTGTGAGGTTTAGGGTTAGGGTGAGGTTTAGGGTTAGTGTGAGGGTTATTATTAGGTTTAGGATTAGTGTTAGGGTGAGGGTAAGTTTTAGGGTGAGGTTTAGGTTTAGGGTGAGGGTTATGGTTAGGTTGAGGGTTAGGGTTAGGGTAAGTGTAAGGGTGATGTCTAGGCAGAGGGTTAGGGTGAGGGTTAGGGTTAGGTATGGGGTCAGGTTTAGGATTAGGGTTAGGGTGAGGGTGAATATGAGGGTTACGATTAAGGTTTGGGTTTGGCTTAGAGTTAGGATGAGGGCTAGGGTTAGGGTTTGGGTTAGGGTGAGGGTGAGGCTGAAGATTAGGTTTAGGTTTAGGGTTAGGTTTATGGTGAGAGTTAGTGTTAGGGTCAGTGTTAGGGTTACAGTGAGGGTTGGGGTTAGGGTTAGGGTTAGGTTTAGGCTTAGAGTTAGGGTGAGGGTTAGGATGAGGATTAGGTTTACGATTAGGGTTAGGGTGAGGGCTAGGGTGAAGGTGATGGTTAGGGTTAATGTTAGGGTAAGGTTTAGGGTTAGGGTGAGGGTTAGGGTGAGGGTAAGGATGAGGGTATGGGTTACGGTGAGGGTGAGGGTTAGGGTTAGGGTGAGGGTTAGGGTTAGGATTAGGGTTAGGGTGAGGTTGAGTGTTAGCATTAGGGTTAGGGTTAGGGTTAGGGTTAGGTTTAGGGTTTGTATTACTCTTATTGTTGTGGTTAGGGTTAGAGTTATGTTGAGGGTGAGGGTGAGTGTTAGGGTTAGGGTGAGCTTTAGGGTTACGGTTAGGATTAGGGTGAGGGTGAGGGTGAGGTTTATGGTTAGATTTAGGTTTAGTTGGAGGGTTAGGTCAAGGGTTAGTTTAGGTTAAGTGTTAGGGTTCAGGTTAGGTTGAGGGTTAGATTGAGGTTTAGGGTTATGGTTAGGGTTAGTTTTAAGATTAGGGTAAGGGTGAGGGTGAGTGTGACGTTTCGGGTTAGGGTTAGGTTTAGGCTTAGTGTTAGGCTAATGGTGAGCATAGGCGTGAGGATTAGGGTTAGGGTGATGGTTAGGGTTAGGGTTCGGGTGAGGGTTAGTGTTAGGGTTAGGGTTAGAGTTAGTGTGAGGGTTATGGTTAGGTTTTGGGTTAGGGTGAGGTTGAGGCTGAGGATTAGGGTTAGGATTAGTGTTAGGTTTAGGTTTTGGTTAGTGTTAGGTACAGTGTTAGGGTTAGGGTAATGGTGAGGTTTAGGGTTAAGGTTAGGGTTAGGCTGAGGTTGAGCTTGGGGTTGAGGAATAGAGTTAGAGTTAGGGTAAGGCTTAGGGTTACGGTTATTGTTAGTGTTATGGTTAGGGTTAAGTTGGCGGTGAGGGTGAGGCTTAGGGTTATTTTTAGGGTTAGTGTTAGGGTGAGGTTTAGGGTTAGGGTTATAGTGAGGGTTAGGATGAGGTTTACGGTTAGGAATAGGGTTAGGGTGATTGCTAGGGTGAGGGTGAGGTTTAGGGTTAGGTTTAGGGTTATGGTTAGTGTTAGGGTTAGGATTAGGGTTAGGGTTATGATGAGGATTAGGGTTAGGGTTAGGCTTAGGACTAGGCTGAAGGTGAGGTTGGGGGTGAGGATTAGAGTTAGGGTTAGGCTTAGGGTTAGGGTTAGGGTTATTGTTAGTGTTATGGTTAGTATTAAGTTTGCTGTGAGGGTGAGGCTGAGGATGAGGGTTATCGTTAGGTTTAGGGTTAGGGTTAGTGTTATTGTTAGGGTTACGGTTACAGTAATGGTGAGGTTGAATGTGAGGGTCAGGTTTAGGGTGAGGTTTAGGTTGAGGTTTAAGGTTAGGGTTAGGGTTAGTGTGAGGGTGAGGTTTAGGGTTAGGGTTAGGGTTAGGCGGAGGATTAGGCTGAGCTTTAGGGATAGGTTTAGTGTTAGGGTTAGGGTGAGGGTGAGGGTTAGGTTGAGGTTTAGGGATAGGGTTAGGTTTAGGATTAGGGTTAGGGTGAGGGTGAGTATGAGAGTTAGTGTGAGGGTTAGGCTTAGGCTTAAGTTTAGGCTGAGGGTGAGGGTGGGGTGAGGATTAGTCTTAGGGTAATTGTTCGAGTTAGGTTTAGTGTTCTTGTTAGGGTTAGGGTTAGAGTTACAGTGAGGGTGATGGTGCGGGTGAGGGTTATGGTTATGGTTAGGGTGGGGTTTAGGGTTAGGGTTAGGGTTAGGGTGAGGGTGAGGGTGAGGTTTAGGGTTCGATATAGAGTTAGGGGGAGGGGTAGGGTTTTGGTTAGTGTTAGTGTGAGGTTCAGTGTTAGGGTTAGGTTTAGTGTTAGGGTGAGGGTTATGGTTACTGTGAGGGTGAGGGTGAGGGTTAGTGTTAGGGTTAGGGATAGGGTGAAGTTTAGGGTTTGGGTTAGTGTCAGAGTTAGGGTTAGGCTGAGGGTGAGTTTTAGGTTTAGAATTAGGGTTAGGTTGAGGGTTATGGTAAGGGTTACTTTTAGGGGTAGGGATTGGGTGAGAGTTAGGGGGAGGGTTAGGGTTAGGGTGAGGTTTAGGGATAGGGTTAGGTTTAGGATTAGGGTTAGGGTGAGGGTGAGTATGAGGGTTAGTGTGAGGGTTGGGCTTAGGCTTAGGGTAAGGCTGAGGGTGAGGGTGGTGGTGAGGATTAGGCTTAGGGGAATGGTTTGAGTTAGGTTTAGTGTTCTTGTTAGGGTTAGGGTTAGAGTTACGGTGAGGGTGAGGGTGCGGGTGAGGGTTATGGTTATGGTTAGGGTGGGGTTTAGAGTTACGGTTAGGGTTAGGGTGAGGGTGAGGGTGAGGTTTAGGGTTAGATATAGGGTTAGGGTGAGGGTTAGGGTGAGGGTTAGGGTGAGGGTTAGTGTTAGGCTTAGGTTGAGGGTGAGGGTGAGGCTGAGGGTGAGGCTTAGGGTTAGGGTTAGGATTAGTGTTATTGTTAGGGTTACGGTTAGAGTAATGGTGAGGTTGAATGTGAGGGTCAGGTTTAGGGTGAGGTTTAGTTTGAGGTTTAGGGTTAGAGTTAGGGTGTGGGTGAGGTTTAGGGTTAGGTTTAGGGTTAGGCAGAAGATTAGGCTGAAGTTTAGGGATAGGTTTAGTGTTAGGGTTAGTGTGAGGGTGAGGGTTAGGTTGAGGTTTAGGGATAGGGTTAGGTTTAGGATTAGGGTTAGAGTGAGGGTGAGTATGAGGGTTAGTGTGAGGGTTAGGCTTAGGCTTAGGTTTAGGCTGAGGGTGAATGTGGGGGTGAGGATTAGGCTTAGGGTAATGGTTCGAGTTAGGTTTAGTGTTCTTGTTAGGCTTAGGGTTAGAGTTACAGTGAGGGTGAGGGTGCGGGTGAATGTTATGGTTATGCTTAGCGTGAGGTTTAGGGTTAAGGTTAGGGTTAGGGTGAGGGTGAGGGTGAGGTTTAGGGTTAGATATAGAGTTAGGGGAAGGGTTATGGTTGGGGTTAGGGTCAGTGTGAGGGTCAGTGTTAGGATTAGTGTTAGTGTTAGGGTGAGGGTTATGGTTACTGTGAGGGTGAGGGTGAGTGTTAGGGTTAGGGTTAGGGATAGGGTGAGGTTTAGGGTTTGGGTTAGGGTCAGAGTTAGGGTTAGGGTGAGGGTTAGGTTGAGGTTTAGGGTAAGGGTTACTTTTAGGGATAGGGGTAGGGTGGGAGTTAGGGGGACGGTTAGGTTTAGGATTAGGATTAGGGTTAGAATGAGGGTGAGTGTGTGTGTTAGGTTTAGGTTTAGGGTTAGGCTGAGGGTGAGGTTAGGGTGAGAGTTAGGGTTAGGGGTAGGGTTAAAATGAAGATTAGGTTTAGGTTTAGGGTGAGGTTTAAGGTTAGGGTTAGGGTTAGGATTAGGGTGAGGGTGAGGTTTAGGGTTAGAGTTAGGGTTAGGATGAGGCTGATGGTGAGGGTCAGGGTTAAGGTTAGTGTTAGGTTTAGGGTTAGGTGTAGGGTGAGGGTTAGTGTGAGGCTGAAGGTTAGGGTTAGTGGTAGGATTAGGATTAGGTTTAGCGTTACAGTGAATTTGAGGGTTAGGGTTAAGTTAGGGTTAGGCTTAGGGTTAGGCTGAGGGTGAAGGTGAGAATGAGGGTTAGGGCCAGGGTTAGGGTTAGGGTTAGGATTATGGGGAGGGTTAGGATGAGGGTTAGGGTTAGGATTAGGGTTAGGGTGAGGGCAAGGGTGAGTGTGAGGTTTAGGGTTCGGGTCCTGGTGAGGTTTAGGACTAGGGTTAGTGTTAGGGTTATGGTGATTGTGAGGTATAGGGTTAGAGTTAGGCTTAAGGTGAGGCTGAGGGTTAGACTTAGGGTTAGTGTTAAGATTAAGATTAGGGTAAGGATTAGGGTGAGTGTGAGGGTTAGGGTTAGGGTTAGGGTTACACTGAGGGTGAGGGTGAGGTTGAGGGTTAGGTTTAGGATTAGGGTTAGGGTGAGGGTGACTGTTTGTTAAAGTTAGGTTTAGGTTTAGGTTAAGGGTTAGGCTAAAGGTCAGGTTGAGTTGAAGTTTTGGTTTAGGGTGAGGGTTAGGGTAAGGGTTAGGGTGAGGGTTAGGATGAGGGTTAGGGTTAGGATTAGGGTTAGGGTAAGAGTGAGGGTGAGGGTTAGGGGTAGTGTTAGGGTGAGGGTTAGGATGAGGGTTAGGATTAGGGTTAGGGTGAGGGCTAGGGTGAGGATGAGGTTTAGGGTTAGGGTTAGGGTGAGCTTTAGGGTTGGGGTGATGGTTAGGGTTAGTGTGAGGGTTAGTGTTAGGGTTAGGGTTAGGTTAGGGTGAGGGTAAATGTTAGGGTGAGGGTTAGAGTTAGGGTGAGGGTTATGGTTACGTTGAGGGTTAGGGTTAGGTTTAGGGTTATTGTTAGGGTTAGGGTTACGGTTACGGTGAGGGTGAGGGTGAGGTTTAGGGATAGGGTTAAGATGAGGTTTAGGGTTAGGGTTAGAGTTTGGGTTAGGGTGAGAGTGAGGTTTACGTTTAGAGTTAGGGTTAGTGTTAGTGTTAGGGTTAGGGTGATGATTAGGGTAAGGGTTAGGCTTAGGCTTAGGCTCAGGCTTAGGCTGAGCATGAGGGTGAGGGTTAGGGTTAGGGTTAGGATTAGGATTCGGGTAAGGGTTAGGGTGAGTGTGAGGGTTAGGGTTAGGGTTAGGGTTAGGCGTAGGGTTACACTGAGTTTGAGGGTGAAGGTGAGGGTTAGGGTTAGGATTAAGGTTAGGGTAAGGGTGAGTGTGTGTGTTAGGGATAGGTTTAAGGATAGGTTTAGGGTTATGCTGAGGTTGAGGTTGAGGGTGAGGGTTAGGGTTAGGGTGAGGGTTAGGGTAAGGGTTAGGGGGAGGTTTAGGAAGAGGGTTAGGTTTAGGATTAGTGTTAGGACAAGGGCTCGGTTGAGGGTGAGGTTTAGGGTTAGGATTAGGGTGAGGGTTAGGGTTAGGTTTAGGGTGAGAGTTATGGTTTGGGTTAAGTTTAGGGTTAGGGTGTGTGTTAGGGTAAGGGTTATGGTGAGGGTGAGTGTTAGGGTTAGGTTGAGGGTTAGGTTTCGTATTGGGTTAGGGTTAGGGTGTGGGTTAGGGTTAGTGTTATATTGAGGGTTAGGATGAGGGTTATGATTAGTGTTAGGGTGAGGGCTAGGGTGAGGTGATGTTTACAGTTAGGTTTAGGGTGAGGTTTAGCTTTTGGGTTAGGGTGAGATTTAGGGTTAGAGTTAGGGTTAGTGTTAGCGTTAGGGTTAGGGTGAGGGTTAGGGTTAGGGTTAGGGTTAGGCTTAGGCTTAGGCTTAGGCTTAGGCCGAGCATGCCTGTGAGTGTTAGGGATAGTGTTAGGGTGAGGTTAGGCTTAGATTTAGGCTTAGGCTTATGCTTAGGCCGAACAAGCATGTGAGTGTTAGGGTTAGGGTTAGGGTGAGGGTTAGGAGGAGCTTTAGGGTTAGGATTAGTGTTAGTGTGAGGGCTAGGATGAGGGTTATGGTGAGGGGTAGGGTTAGGGATAGGGTGAGGTTTAGGATTAGGTTTAGGGTGAGGGTGAGTGTGAATTTTAGGGTTAGTGTTAGGCTTAGAGTTAGGGTGAGGGTTAGGGTTAGGGTTTGGGTTAAGGTGAGGGTGAGGCTGAGGTTTAGGGTTAGTTTTAGGGTTAGGTTTAGGGTTAGTTTTAGTGTTAGAATTAGGGTTAGGTTTAGGGTGAGGGTTAGGGTGAGTGTGAGGTTTAGGGTTAAGCTTAGACTTAGGCTTAGGGTTAGGCTAAAGGTGAGGGTGGGGTGAGGATTAGGGCTAGGGTGGTGTTTTGGGTTAGGGTTAGGGTGAGGGTTAGTGTTAAGGTTAGGGTTAGGGTTAGAGTTAGTAAGGGTGAGGGTGAGGTTGAGGGTTAGGGTTATGGTTAGGCGGAGGATTAGGCTGAGATTTAGGGATAGGTTTAGTGTTAGGGTTAAGGTGAGGGTGAGGGTTAGGTTGAGGTTTAGGGATAGGGTTAGGTTTAGGATTAGGGTTAGGGTGAGGGTAAGTATGAGGGTTAGTGTGAGGGTTAGGCTTAGGCTTAGGGTAAGGCTGAGGGTGAGCGTGGGTGTGAGGATTAGGCTTAGGGTAATGTTTCGAGTTAGGTTTAGTGTTCTTGTTAGGGTTAGGGTTAGAGTTACGGTGAGGGTGAGAGTGTGGGTGAGGGTTATGGTTATTGTTAGGGTGGGTTTTAGGGTTAGGGTTAGGGTTAGGGTGAGTGTGAGGGTGAGGTTTAGGGTTAGATATAGGGTTAGGGTTAGGGTTAGGGTTAGAGTTAGTGTTAGACTTAGGTTGAGGATGAGGGTGAGGCTGAGGGTGAGGGTTAAGGTTAGGGGTAGGGTTAGTGTTATTGTTAGGGTTACGGTTAGAGTAATGGTGAGGTTGAATGTGAGGGTTAGGTTTAGGGTGAGGTTTAGGTTGAGGTTTAGGGTAAGGGTTAGGGTTAGGGTGAGGGTGAGGTTTAGTGTTAGGTTTAGGGTTAGGCGGATGATTAGGCTGAGGTTTAGATATAGGTTTAGTGTTAGGGTTAGGGTGAGGGTGAGGGTTAGGTTGAGGTTTAGGGATAGGGTTAGGTTTAGGATTAGGGTTAGGGTGAGGGTGAGTATGAGAGTAAGTGTGAGGGTTAGGCTTAGGCTTAAGTTTAGGCTGAGGGTGAGGGTGGGGGTGAGGATTAGTCTTAGGGTAATTGTTCGAGTTAGGTTTAGTGTTCTTGTTAGGGTTAGGGTTAGAGTTACAGTGAGGGTGATGGTGCGGGTGAGGGTTATGGTTATGGTTAGGGTGGGGTTTAGGGTTAGGGTTAGGGTTAGGGTGAGGGTGAGGGTGAGGTTTAGGGTTCGATATAGAGTTAGGGGGAGGGGTAGGGTTTTGGTTAGTGTTAGTGTGAGGTTCAGTGTTAGGGTTAGGTTTAGTGTTAGGGTGAGGGTTATGGTTACTGTGAGGGTGAGGGTGAGGGTTAGTGTTAGGGTTAGGGATAGGGTGAAGTTTAGGGTTTGGGTTAGTGTCAGAGTTAGGGTTAGGCTGAGGGTGAGTTTTAGGTTTAGAATTAGGGTTAGGTTGAGGGTTATGGTAAGGGTTACTTTTAGGGGTAGGGATTGGGTGAGAGTTAGGGGGAGGGTTAGGTTTAGAGATAGGATTAGGGGTAGAATGAGGGTGAGTGTGTGTCTTAGGTTTAGGTTTAGGGTTAGGCTTAGGGTTTGAGGTTAGGGTGAGGGTTAGGATTAGGGGGAGGGTTAGCATGAGGATTAGGTTTAGGTTTAGGGTGAGGTTTAATGTTGGGGTTAGGGTTAGGATTAGGGTGAGGATGAGGTTTAGGGATAGATTTAGGGTTAGGGTGAGGCTGAGGATGAGGATTAGGGTTAGGGTTAGTGTTAGGCTTAGGTTTAGGATTAGGCTTAGGGTTAGGCTGAGGTTTTGGTTTAGGGGGAGGGTTAGAATGAGGGTTAGGATTAGGGTTAGGGTGAGGGTGAGTGTGTGTGTTAATGTTAGGTTTAGGTTTAGGTTAATTGTTAGGCTAAAGGTGAGGTTTGGTTTAGGGTGAGGGTTAAGGTAAGGGTTATGGTGAGGGCTAGGATGAGGGTTAGGGTTAGGATTAGGGTTCGGGTAAGAGTGAGGGTGAGGGTTAGGGTTAGTGTTAGGGTGAGGGTTAGGATGAGGGTTAGGATTAGTGTACCGGTGAGGGCTAGGGTGAGGGTGAGGTTTAGGGTTAGGGTGATGGTTAGGGTTAGTGTGAGGGTTAGTGGTAGGGTTAGCGTTAGGTTAGGGTGAGAATAAATGTTAGGGTGAGGGTTAGAGTTAGGGTGAGGGTTATGGTTAGGTTGAGGGTTAGGGTTAGGTTTAGGGTTATTGTTAAGGTTAGGGTTAGGGTTACGGTTACGGTGAGGGTGAGGGTGAGGGTTAGGATTAGGGTTAGGATGAGGTTTAGGGTTAGGGTTAGATTTAATGTTAGGGTGAGAATGAGGTTTTCGTTTAGAGTTAGGATTAGTGTTAGTGTTAGGGTTATGGTGATGGTTAGGTTTAGGCTTAGGCTTATGCTTAGGCTTAGGCTGAGCATGAGGGTGAGGGTTAGGGTTAGGGTTAGGGTGAGGGTATGGGTTAGCGTTAGGGTGAGGGTTAGAATGAGGTTTTGGGTTAGTATTAGGTTTAGGGTGAGGACTATGGTATGGGATAGGGTGAGGGTTAGGTTTAGGGAAAGCGTTAGGTTTAGTATTAGGGTTAGGGAGAGGGTGAGTGTGAGGGTTAGATTTGGGGTTAGGCTTAGGGTTAGGGTGAGGTTTAGAGTTAGGGTTTGGTTTAGGGTGAGGGTGAGGCTGAGGATTAGTGTTAGCTTTAGGTTTAATGTTAGGGTTAGATTTAGGGTTATGGTTAGGGTTACAGTGAGGGTTAGGGTTAGGGTTAGGGTTAGGTATAGGCTTAAGGTTAGGCTGAGGGTGAGGGTGGGGATGAGGATTGGGGTTAGGGTTAGGGTCAAATTTGCGTTGAGGGTGAGGCTGAGGGTGACGGTTATTGTTAGGGTTAGGATTAGGGTTAGGGTTAGGGTTAGTGTTATTGTTAGGGTTAGGGTTAGAGTTACGCTGAGGTTGAGGGTAATGGTGAGGTTTATGGTTAGGGTGAGGTTTACTGTGAGATTTAGGGTTAGATTTAGGTTTAGTGTGAGGGAGAGGTTTAGGGTTGGAGTTAGGGTTAGGGAGAGGTTGAGGGTTAGGGTTAGTGGTAAGGTTAGGGTGAGGGTGAGGGTTAGGTTGAGGTTTAGGGATAGGGTTATGTTTAGGATTAGGGTTAGGGTGAAGGTGAGTATGAAATTTAGGGTGAGGGTTAGGCTTAGGGTTAGGCTGAGGGTGACTGTGGGGGTGAGGATTAGGGTGAGGGTGATGGTTCGGTTTAGGGTTAGTGTTATTTTTAGGGTTAGGGTTAGATTTACGGTGAGGGTGAGGGTGCGGGTGAAGATTACGGTTAAAGTTAGGGTGGGCTTTAGGGTTAGGGTTAGGGTTAGGTTGAGGTTGAGTTTTAGGGTTAGAAATAGGGTTAGGGTGAGGGTTAGGGATAGGGTTAGTGTTAGGGTTAGGGAGAGGGTAAGGGTTAAGTTTAGGTTTAGGTTTAGGGTTAGGGTAAGGGTTAGTGTGAGGGTTTGTGTTAGGGTTAGGGTTAGGGTTAGGTTGAGGGTTAATGTTAGTGTGAGGGTTTGGTTTAGGGTGAGGGTTACAGTTAGGGTAAGGGTTAGGATTAGGGTTAGGTTTATTGATAGGGTTAGGTTTACGGTTACAGTTTTGGTGAGTGGGGAGTGTTAAGCTGACGGTTAGGGTTACGATTAGTGTTAGGGTGAGGGCTAGGGTAAGAGTGATGTTTAGCCTTAGGGTTAGGGTGAGGTTTAGGGTTAGGGTTAGGATGAGGGTGAGGTTTAGAGTTAGAGTTAGGGTTAAGGTGAGTCTGAGGGTGAGGGTTAGGGTTAGGGTTAGGATTAGGATTCGGGTAAGGGTTAGGGTGAGTGTGAGGGTTAGCTTTAGGGTTAGGGTTGAGGGTTAGGGTTAGGATTAAGGTTAGGGTAAGGGTGAGTGTGTGTGTTAGGGATAGGTTTAGGGTTAGTTTTAGGGTTATGCTGAGGGTGAGGTTGAAGGTGAGGGTTAGGGTTAGGGTGAGGGTTAGGGTAAGGGTTAGGGGTGGTTTAGGAACAGGGTTAGGTTTAGGATTAGGGTTAGGGAAAGGGCTCGTATGAGGGTGAGGTTTAGGGTTAGGATTAGGGTGAGGGCTAGGGTTAGGGTTAGGGTGAGAGTCAGGGTTTGGGTTAAGTTTAGGCTTAGGGTGAGTTTTAATGTAAGGGTTATGGTGAGGGTGAGGGTTAGGGTTAGGTTGAGGGTTAGGTTTCGTATTAGGTTTAGGGTGAGGGTGAGGATGAGGGTTATGGTTATTGTTATGTTGAGGGTTAGGATGAGGGTTATGATTAGTGTTAGGGTGAGGGCTAGGGTGAGGTGAGGTTTAGGGTTAGGTTTAGGGTGAGGTTTAGCTTTAGGGTTAGGGTTAGGGTTAGGGTGAGATTTATGGTTAGAGTTAGGGTTAGTGTTAACGTTAGGGTTAGGGTGAGGGTTAGGGTTAGGCTTAGGCTTAGGCTTAGGCTTATGCTTAGGCTTAGGCCGAGCATGCGTGTGAGTGTTAGGGTTAGGGTTAGGGTGAGGGTTAGGATGAGGTTTAGGGTTAGGATTAGTGTTAGGGTGAGGTCTAGGATGAGGGTTATGGTAAGGGGTAAGGTTAGGGATAGGGTAAGGTTTAGGATTAGGGTTAGGGTGAGGGTGAGTGTGAAGGTTAGGGATAGGGTTAGGCTTAGTGTTAGGGTGAGGGTTAGTGGTAGGTTTTGGGTTAAGGTGAGGGTGAGGCTGAGGATTAGGGTTAGGTTTAGGGTTAGGTTTAGGGTTAGTTTTAGTGTTAGGGTTAGGGTTAGAGTGAGGGTGATGGTGAATGTGAGATTTAGGGTTAGGTTTAGGCTTAGGCTTAGGGTTAGGCTAAGGGCGAGGTTGGGGGTGAGGATTAGGGTTTGGGTGGTGGTTAGGGTTAGCGTTAGGGTGACGGTTTGTGTTAGGGTTAGGGTTAGAGTTAGGGTGAGTTTTAGGGTTAGGTTTTCGGTTAGTGTGAAGTTGAGGCTGAGGATTAGGTTAGGTTTAGGTTTAGGTTTAGGTTTAGGGATAGTGTTAGGATTAGGGTTAGCGTTAGGGTTATGGTGAGGTTTAGGGTTACGAACCGTAGGGTTAGGCTGAGGGTGAGCTTGGGGGTGAGGGTTAGAGTTAGAGTTAGGGTTAGGCTTAGGGTTATGGTTATTGTTCTTGTTTTGGTTAGTGTTAAGTTTGGGGTGAGGCTGAGGCTGAGGCTTAGGGTTATGTTTAGTGTTAGGGTTAGGGTGAGGTTTAGGTTTAGGATTCTGGGGAGGGTTAGGATGAGGTTTAGGGTTAGGAATAGGGTTAGAGTGATTTGTAGGGTGAGGGTGAGGTTTAGGATTAAGTTTATGGTTATCGTTAGTGTTAGTGTTAGGGTTAGGGTTAAGGTTATGCTGAGGGTTAGGGTTAGGGTTAGGCTTAGGGTTAGGCTGAGGTTGAGGGTGGGGGTGAGGATTAGAGTTAGGGTTAGGGTTCGGCTTAGGGTTAGGGTTGTTGTTAGTGTTATGGTTAGGATTAAGTTTGCTGTGAGGTTGAGGCTGAGGGTGAGGGTTATGGTTAGGGTTAAGGATAGGGTTAGTGTTATTGTTAGGGTAAGGTTTAGAATAATGGTGAGGTTGAAGGTGAGGTTCAGGTTTAGGTTGAGGTTTAGGGTGAGGTTTAGGGTTAGGGTTAGAGTTAGGTTGAGGGTGAGGTTTAGGGTTAGGGTTAAGGTTAGGTGGAGGATTAGGCTGAGGTTTAGGGACAGGTTTAGTGTTAGGGTTAGGGTGAGGGTGATTGTTAGATTGAGGTTTAGGGATAGGGTTTGGTTTAGGATTAGGTTTAGGGTGAGGGTGAGTATGAGGGTTAGTGTGAGGGTTAGGCTTAGGCTTAGGGTTAGGCTGAGGGTGAGGGTGGTGGTGAGGATTAGGCTTAGGGTAATGGTTCCAGTTAGGTTTAGTGTTCTTGTTAGGCTTAGGGTTAGAGTTATGGTGAGGGTGAGGGTGCGGGTGAGGGTTATGGTTATGGTTAGGGTGGGGTTTAGGGTTAGGGTTAGGGTTAGGGTGAGGGTGAGGGTGAGGTTTAGGGTTAGATATAGAGTTAGGGGGAGGTTTAGGGTTAGGGTTAGGGATAGGATTAGAATGAGGGTGAGTGTGTGTGTCAGTTTTAGGTTTAGGGTTAGGCTGAGGGTGAGGTTGGGGGTGAGGATTAGGGTTAGGGTGATGGTTAGGGTTAGGGTAAGTGTAAGGGTTAGTGTTAGGATTAGGGTTAGAGTTAGTTTTAGGGTGGGGGTGACGTTAAGGGTAAATGTGAGGGTTAGGCTGAGCATGAGGGTTAAGGTAAGGGTGAGGGTTAGGGTTAGGGTGAGGGTTAGGGTTATGTTTAGCGTGAGGGTGAGGGTTAAATTGAGGATTAGTTTTATTGTTCATGTGAAGTTTAGGGTGAGGATGAGGGTTAGGTTTAGGGTGAGGTCTAGGGATAGGGTCAGGTTTAGGGTTAGTGTTAGGGTGAGGTTTAGGATTACATTGATGCTTAGGGTTAGTGTGAGGTTTAGTGTTAGGGTTAGGGTTAGTGGTAAGGTGAGGGTAAGTGTTAGGGTGAGGGTTAGGGTTAGGGTGAGGGTTATGTTTAGTGTGAGGGTTAGGGTTAGGGTTAGGGTTTTTGTTAGCATTAGGGTTAGGGTTAAGTTTATGGTGAGGGTGAGTGTGAGGTTTAGGGTTAGGTCTAGGATGAGGTTTAGGATAGGGTTGGGGTTAGGGTTAGGTTCAGGGTGAGGTTTAATGTTAGAGTTAGGGTTAGGGTGAGGCTGAGGGTGAGGGTTAGTATTAATGTTAGGGTTATAATTAAGTTGAGGGTTAGGTTGAGGGTGAGGGTTAGGGTTTGGGTTAGGAGTACATTAGGGTTATTGTTAGGGTAAGTGTGAGTGTTAGAGTTAAGGTTAGGGATATGCTTAGGGTTAGGCTGAGGTTGAGGGTGAGGGTTAGGTTTAGGGTTAGGCTGAGGGTGAGTGTGAGGGTTAGGTTTAGGGTTAGGCTTAGGATTAGGCTGAGGGTGAGTGCGTGGGTTAGGGTTAGGGCTAGTGTTATGGTGAGGTTTAGGGTTTGGGTTAGGGTTAGATTTAGGGTGAGGGTGAGGGTGAGGTTTAGGGTTAGATTTAGGGTTATGGTGAGCTTTAGGTTGAGGGTTATGGTAATGGTTAGGGTTTGGGTTATTGTTAGGGTGAGAGTTAGAGGGAGGGTTAGGGTTAGGGTTAGGGTTAGGGACAGGAGTAGGGTTGGAGTGAGGGTGAGTGTGTGTGTTAGGTTTAGGTTTAGGGTTAGGCTTAGGGTTAGGCTGAGAGTGAGCTTGAGGGTGAGGGTTAGGGTTAGGGGGAGGGTTAGGATGAGGTTTAGGGTTAGGGTTAGGGTTAGGGTAAGGGCTAGGCTGAGTTTGAGGGTGAGGTTTAAGGTTAGGGTTAGGGTTAGGGTAAGGGTGAGGTTTAGGGTTAGAGTTAGGTTCAGGGTGAGGCTGAGCGTGAAGGTTAGGGTTAGGGTTAGTGTTAGGTTTAGGGTTAGGTTTAGGGTGAGGTTTAGGGTTAGGGTGAGGTTTAGGGTTAGGTTTAGTATTAGGATTAGGGTTAGGGTTAGGGTGAGGTGAGTGTGAGGGTTAGGTTTAGGTTTAGGGTTAGGCTTAGGTTTAGGCTGAGGGTGAGTGTGAGGGTTAGGGTGAGTGTTAGGTTTAGGGACATGGGGAGGGTTAGGATGAGGGTTAGGGTTAGGATTAGGGTTAGGGTGAGGGCAAGGGAGAGGTTGAGGTTTAGGTTTAGTGTTAGGGTGAGGTTTAGGGTTAGGGTTAGGGTTAGGTTGAGTGTGAGGTATAGGGTTACAGTTAGGGTTAAGGTGAGGGTGAGGATGAGGGTTAGGGTTAGGTTTTGGGTTATGGTGAGGGTGAGTGAGTGTGTTAGGGTGAGGTTTAGGTTTAGGCAAAGGGTTAGGCTAATGGTGAGGTTGAAGTTGAGGGTTAGGGTTAGTGTGAGGTTTAGGGTAAGGGTTAGGGGGAGGGTTAGGATGAAGATTAGGGTTAGGACTAGGGTTAGTTTGAGAGTGAGGGTGAGGGTTAGGGTTAGTGTTAGGGTGAGGGTTAGGATGTGGGTTAGGATTAGTGTTTGGGTGAGGCCTAAGGTGAGGGTGAGGTTTAGGTTTAGGATTAGGGTTAGGTTTAGGGTTAGGTTTAGGGTGAGGGTGAGTTTTAGGTTTAGAGTTAGGGTAAGGGTGAGGCTGAGGTTGAGTGTTAGGTTTAGGGTTAGTGTTAGATTTAGTGTTAGGGTGAGGGTTAGGGTGAGGTTGAGGATTAGGGTTAGGGTTAGGATTAGGATTAGAGTCAGGGTTAGGGTGAGTGTGAGGGTTAGGGTTAGGGTTAGGTTTAGCATTAGGGTTAGGCCAAGGATGAGGGTGAGTTTGGGGGTTAGGGTTAGGGTGAGGGTTAGGGTTAATGTTAGGGTGAGAGTTAGGGTTCGGTTAAGTTTAGGGTTAGGGTGAGGGTTAAGGTTAGGTTTAGGGTGAGCTTTAGGGTTAGGGTTAGGTTGAGGGTTAGCGTTAGGGTAAAGATGAGGGTTAGGGTTATTGTTAGTGTCAGGGTTAGGATGAGGATTAGGGTTATGATAAGGGTTAGGGTGAGGGCTAGGGTGAGGGTGAGGATTAGGGTTAGTGTTAGGGTAAGGTTTAGTTTTAGAGTTAGGGTTAGGGTGAGGGTTAGGATGAGGGATAGGGTTATGGTGAGGGTGAGGGTTAGGGTTGGGATTAGGGTTCGGGTGAGGTTGAGTTTTAGAATTTGGGTTAGGGTTCGGGTTAGGTTTAGGGTTAGGATTAGTGTTATTGTTAGGGTTACGGTTAGAGTTTTGGTGAAGGTGAGGTTTGGGGTGATGGTTAGGGTTAGGGTAGGGTGAGGTTTAGGGTTAGGGTTAGGATTAGGGTTTGGGTGAGTTTGTGGTTAAGTGTTAGAGTTAAAGTTAGTGTGAGGCTGAGTTTGAGGGTGAGGGTTAGGGTTAGGGTTAGGTTTAGGGTTATTGTTAGTATTAGGGTTAGGGTTACAGTTATTGTGAGGGTGAGGGTGAGTTTTAGGGTTAGGGCTAGGATGAGGTTTAGGGATAGGGTTAGGGTTAGGGTTAGGGTCAGGGTGAGGTTTAGTGTTAGAGTTAGGGTTAGGGTGAAGCTGAGGGTGAGGGTTAGGGTTCCGATTAATGTTAGGGTTAGACTTAAGGAGAGGGTCAGGTTGAGGTTAGGGTTAGGAGTAGGATTAGGGTTAGTATTAGTTTGAGTGTGAAGGTTAGGGTTAGGGTTAGGGTTAGGGATAGGCTTAGGGTTAGGCTGACTTTGAGGGTGATGGATAGGGTTAGGGTGAGTTTTAGGCCTAAGGTTAGGGTGAGTGTGAGGGTTAGGTTTAGGGTTAGGGTCCGGATTAGGTTGAGGGTGAGGGTGTGGGTAAGGGTTAGAGTGAAGGTTAGGGTTAGGGTGAAGGTGAGGGTTAGGGTGACAGGGTTAGGGTTAGGGTTAGGTTTAGGGTTAGGGTTATGATTAGTGTTAGGGTAAAAGTGATATTCATGGTTAGATTTAGGTTTAGTTGGAGGGTAAATTCGGAGTTTAGGGTTAGGCTTAGTGTTAGGGTGAGTTTTAGAGTTTGGGTTAGGTCTAGAGTCAAGGTTAGGGTGACGGTGACTTTTAGGGTTAGAGTTAGGGTTAGGGTGAGGTTTAGGTTGAGAGTTATGGTAAGTGTTAGTTTTATGGTTAGGGTGAGAGTCAGGGGGAGGTTTAGGTTTAGGGTCAGGGTTAGGGATAGTATTAGTAGTATTAGGGATAGAGTGAGGGTGTGTGTGTTAGGTTTAGGTTTAGGTTTAGGCTAATGGTTAGGCTGAGAATGAGGTTGAGGGTGAGGGTTATTGTTAGGGGGAGGGTTAGGGTTAGGGTTAGGGTGAGAGTTAGGTTTCGGTTAAGTTTAGGGTTAGGGTGAGGGTTAGGGATAGTGTTAGGGTGAGGGTTATGTTTCTTGTTAGGTTGAGGATTAAGGTTAGGGTAAGGATGAGGGTTAGGGTTAGGGTTAGTGTGAGGGTTAGGATGAGGTTTAGGGTTATAAATAGGGTTAGGATGAGGGCTAGGGTGAGGGTAAGGATTAGGGTTAGTGTTAGGGTAAGGCTTAGGTTTAGGGTTAGGGTTAGGGTGAGTTTTAGGTTGAGGGTTATGGTAAGGGTTAGTTTTAGGGTTAGGGTGAGAGTTAGGGGAAGGTTTAGTGTTAGGGTTAGGGTTAGGGATAGTATTAGGATTAGAGTGATGGTGAGTGTGTGTGTTAGGTTTAGGTTTAGGTTTAGGCTAATGGTTCGGCTGAGGGTGAGGTTGAGGGTGAGGGTTAGGGTTAGGGGTAGGGTTAGGATGAGGGTTAGGGTTAGGATTAGAGTTAGTTAAGGGCTAGGGTGAGTGTGAGGGTTAGGGTGATGATGATGGTAAGGGTAAAGGTAAGGTTTAGGCTGAGGGTTAGGGTTAAGATAAGGGTGAGGGTTAGGGTTAGGTTTAGGGTTAGGGTAAGGGATAGGGTTAGGGTTAGGGTGAGGGTTAGATTGAGGATTAGAGTTAGGGTTAGTGTGAGGTTTAGGGTGAGGATGAGGGTTAGGGATAGGGTGAGGGTGAGGGTTAGATTAGGGTTAGAGTGAGGGCTAGGGTGAGGGTGAGGATTAGGGTTAGGGTTAGGGATAGGGTGAGGTTTAGGATTAGGGTGAGGGTTTGGGTTAGTGTGAGTGTTAGTGTTAAGGTTAGGGTTAGTGTTGGGGTGAGGGTAAGCGTTACGTTGTGGGTTAGGGTTAGTGTGAGGTTTATGGTTAGGGTGAGGGTGAGGGTTAGGGTTAGGGTGAGGTTTAGTGTTAGGGTTAGGGGTAGAGTTAGGGTTCGGGAGAGGGTGAGGTTTCGGGGTACATTTAGGGTTATCGTGAGGGTTAGGGTTAGTGTGCGGGTTAGCGTGGGGGTGATTGTAAGGGTAAAGGTGAGCTTTAGGCTGAGGGTGAGGTTTATGGTAAGGGTGAGTGTTAGGGTTATGGTGAGGGTTAGTTTTAGCGGTAGGGTGAAGTTGAGGGTTAGATTGAGGATTAGTGTTAGGGTTAGTGTGAGGTTTATGGTGAAGATGAGGGTTAGGGTTAGGGTGAAGGCTAAGGTGAGGGTGAGGGTTAGGGTTAGTGTTAGGGTGAGGTTTAGGGTTAGGGTGATGTTTAGGGTTAGTGTGAGGGTTAGTATTAAGGTTAGTGTTAGGGTGAGGGTAAGTTTTAGTGTGAGGGTTAGGTTTAGGGCGAGTGTTATGGTTAGGTTGAGGGTGAGGGTTAGGATAAGTGCAAGGGTGAGGGCTAGGCTTAGGGTTAGGATGAGGGTTAGGGTTAGGTATGGGGTTAGTTTTAGGATTAGGGTTAGGTTGAGGGTGAATATGAGGGTTAGGATTAGGGTTCGGGTTAGGCTTAGAGTTAGGATGAGGGTTAGGGTTAGGGTTTGGGTTAGGGTGAGGGTGAGGCTGAGGTTTAGGGTTAGGTTTATGGTTAGTTTTAGTGTTAGGGTCAGTGTTATGGTTACAGTGAGGGTTGGGTTTAGGGTTAAGTTTAGACTTAGAGTTAGGGTGAGGGTTAGGATAAGGATTAGGTTTGTGATTAGGGTTAGGGTGAGGGCTAGGGTGAAGGTGAGGTTTAGTGTTAGTGTTAGGGTAAGGTTTAGGGTTAGTGTTAGGGTTAGTGTGATGGTTAGGATGAGGGTGAGGGTTACGGTGAGGGTGAGGGTTAGGGTTAGGGTTAGGGTGAGGGTTAGGGTTAGGGTTAGGGTTAGGGTGAGGTTGAGTTTTATCATTAGGGTTAGGGTAAGGTTTAGGGTTAGGATTATTCTTATTGTTGGTCTTAGAGTTAGAGTTATGGTGAGGGTGAGGGAGAGGGTGAGTGTTAGGGTTAGGGTGAGGTTTAGGGTTAGGGTTATCATTAGCGTTAGGGTGAGGGTGAGGTTTATGGTTAGATTTAGGTTCAGTTGAAGTGTTTGGTCGAGGGTTAGGATTAGGTTAAGTGCTAGGGTTAAGGTTAGGTTGAGGGTTAGGTTGAGTTTTAGGGTTAGGGTTAGGGTTAGGGTTAGGATTAGGGTTAGGGTGAGGGTGAGTGTGAGGTTTAGGGTTAGGGTTAGGCTTAGGCTTAGTGTTAGGCTAAGGGTGAGTTTGGGGGCGAGGATTAGGGTTAGGGTGAGGGTTAGTGTTAGGGTTAGGGTGAGGGTGAGGGTTAGATTGAGGATTAGTGTTAGGGTTAGTGTGAAGTTTCGGGTGAGGATGAGGGTTAGGGTTACGGCGCGGTCTAGGGATAGGGTGAGGTTTAGGGTTAGTGTTAGGGTGAGGTTTAGGGTAAAGGTGATGGTAAGGGTTAGTGTGAGGTTTAGTGTCAGCGTTAGGGTTAGTGTTCGGGTCAGGGTAAGTGTTAGGGTGAGGGTTAGGGTTAGGGTGAGGGTTATGTTTAGGGTGAGGTTCGGGTTGGGGTTAGGGTTATTGTTAGCGTTAGGGTTAGGGTTAAGTTTATGGTGAGGGTGAGGGTGAGGGTTCGTGTTAGGGCTAGGATGAGGTTTAGGCATAGTGTTAGGGTTAAGGTTAGGTTCAGGGTGAGGTTTAGTGTTAGAGTTAGTGTTAGGGTGAGGCTGAGGGTGAGGGTTAGGGTTAGGATTAATATTAGGGTTAAGCTTAAGATGAGGGTTAGGTTGAGGGTGAGGGTTAGGGTTAGGGTTATGAGTAGGATTAGGTTGGTGTTAGGGTGAGTGTGAGGGTTAGGTTTAGGGTTAGGGATAGGCTTAGGGTTAGGCTGTGTTTGAAGGTTAGGGTTACGGTTAGGGTGAGGTTTAGGTTTAGGGTTAGGGTGAGTGTGAGCGTTAGGGTTAGGGTTAGGCTTAGGATTCGGCTGAGGGTGAGGGTATGGGTTAGGGTTAGGGTTAGGGTTTGGGTTAGGGTTTGGGATAGGGTTAGATATAGGGTTAGGGTGAGGGTGAGGTTTAGGGTTAGATTTAGGGTTAGGGTGTGGTTTAGGTTGAGGGTTAGTTTAAGGGTTAGTGTTAGGGTTAGGGTTAGGGTGAGAGTTAGGGGGAGGGTTAGGATTAGGGTTAGGGTTAAGGATAGGATTAGGGTTAGAGTCTGGGTGAGTTTGTGTGTTAGGTTTAGGTTTAGGTTTAGGCTTAGTGTTAGGCTGAGTGTGAGGTTGAGGTTAAGGGTTTGGGTTAGGGTTAGGGTTAGGATGAGTGTTAGGTATAGGATTAGGGTAAGAGTAAGTTCTAGGGTGAGTGTGAAGGTGAGCTTTAACGTTAGGGTTATGGTTAAGGTTATTGTGAGGGTGAGGTTTAGTGTTAGAGTTAGGGTTAGGGTGAGGCTGAGGGTGAGGTTTAGGGTTAGGGTTAGTGTTAGGTTTAGGGTTAGGTTTAGGGTGAGGGTTAGGGTGAGGGTGAGGGTTAGGGTTTGTATTAGGATTAGGGTAAGGGTTTGGGTGAGTGTGAGGGTTAGGGTTAGGTTTAGGGTTAGGCTTAGGGTTAGGCTGAGGTTGAGGGTGGGGGTGAGGATTAGGGTTAGGGTGATGGCTTGGGTTAGTGTTAGTGTTATTCTTAGGGTTAGGGTTTGAATTACTGTGAGGGTGATGGTTCGGGTGAGGGTTAGGGTTAGGGTTAGGGTTTAGGTTAGGTTGAGGGTTCGGTTTAGGTTTAGTGTAAGGGTTAGGGTTAGGGTGAGAGTTAGGGGGAGGGTTAGTATTAGGGTTAGGTTTAGGGATAGGATTAGGTTTAGGTTGAGGGTGAGTGTGTGTGTTAGGGTTAGGTTTATTGTTAGGCTTAGGTTTAGGCTGAGGACTCAGTTTAGGGGGAGGGTTTGAATGAAGTATAGGGTTAGGATTAGGGTTAGGGTAAGGGCTAGGGTGAGGGTTAGGTTTAGGTTTAGGGTTAGGGTGAGGTTTAGGTTAGGGTTAGGGTGAGGGTGAGGGTGAGGTTTAGGGTTAGATTTAAGGTAAGGGTGAAGCAGAGGGTGAGTGTTAGGGTTACAGTTAGTGTTAGGTTTAGGGTTGGGGTAAGGATGAGGGTTAGGGTGAGGGTGAGGGTTAGGGTTAGGATTAGGATAAGGATTAGGGTTAGGGTTAGGGTGAGTATGAGGGTTAGGGTTAGAGTTAGGGTTAGGCTTAGGTTTAGGCTGAGGGTGAGGGTGAGGATTAGGGTTTGGGTGAGGTTGAGGGTTAGGTTTAGGGTTATGGGGAGGTTTAGGATGAGGGTTAGGTTTACGAGTAGGGTTAGGGTGAGGGCTAGGGTGAGAGTGTTGTTTAGAGTTAGGGTTAGGGTGAGGTTTAGGGTTAGGGTTAGGGTGAGGGTGAGTTGTGAGGTTTAGGGTTAGAGTTAGGGTTAAGGTGAGGCTGAGGGTGAGGATTAGGGTTAGGGTTAAGATTAGGATTAGGGTAAGGGTTAGGGTGAGTAGGAGGGTTAAGGTTAGGGTTAGACTTAGGCTTAGAGTTACACTGAGTGTGAGGGTGAGGGTGAGGTTAGGGTTAGGATTAGGGTTAGGGTAAGGGTGAGTGTGTGTGTTAAGGTTAGGTTTATGGTTAGAATTAGGTATAGGCTGAGGGTGAGGTTGAGGGTGAGGGTTAGGGTGTGGGTGAGTTTAGGGTAAGGGTTAGGAGGAGGTTTAGGAAGAGGGTTAGGGTTAGGATTAGGGTTAGGGCAAGGGCTAAGTTGAGGGTGAGGTTTAGGATTAGAATTAGGGTGAGGTTTAGGGTTAGGTTTAGGGTGAGAGCTAGGGTTCGGGTTAAGTTTAGGGTTAGGGTGAGTGGTAGGGTGAGGGTTATGGTTAATGTTATGGTGAGGGTTAGGAGGAGGGTTATGATTAGTGTTAGTGTGAGGGCTAGGGTGATGGTGAGGTTTAGCGTTAGATTTAGGTTTAGGGTGAGAGTTAGGCTTCGGGTTAAGTTTAGGGTTAGGGTGAGGGTTAGGGTTAGGCTTAGGCTTAGGCTTAGGCTTAGGCCGAGCATGAGTGTGAGGGTTAGGGTTAGGGTTAGGATAAGGTTTAGGGTTAGGATTAGGGTTAGGGTGAGGGCTAGGATGAGGGTTATGGTGAGTGGTAGGGTTAAGGATAGGGTTAGGTTTAGGATTAGGGTTAGGGTGATGGTGAGGGTGAAGGTTAGGGTTAGGTTTAGGCTTAGAGTTAGGGTGAGGTTTTGGGTTAAGGTTTGGGTTAATGTGAGGGTGAGGCTGAAGTTTAGGGTTAGGTTTAGGGTCAAGTTTAGCGTTAGGGTTAGGGTTAGGGTTAGGGTTAGGTTTATTACAGTGTGGGTTAGGTTTAGGGTTAGGCTTAGGGTTAAGCTGAGGGTGAGGGTGAGTGTGAGGATTAGAGTTAGGGTTAGGGTTAGGGTTAGGGTTTCAGTTATTGTTAATGTTATGGTTAGGGTTAAGTTTGCATTGAGGGTGAGGGTGAGGGTTAAGGTTAGGATTAGGGTGGGGTTTAGGGTTAGGTTTAGGGTTATAGGGAGGTTTAGGACGTGGGTTTGTGTTTGGATGAGGGTTAGGATGAGGGCTAGGGTGAGATTTAGGTTTAGGGTTAGGGTTAGGGTGAGGTTTAGGGTTAGGGTTAGGATTAGGGTGAGTGTGAGGTATAGGTTTAGATTTAGGTTTAATAAGAGGCTGCGGGTGAGGCTTACGGTTAGGGTTAGGATTAATATTAGGGTAAGGGTTAGTTTTAGGGTGAGGGTTAGGGTTAGGCTTAGGGATAAGGTTAGGGTGAGGGTGAGGTTTAGGGTTAGATTTAGTGTTAGGGTGAAGCTGAGGATGAGGGTTAGGGTTACAGCTAGTATTAGCTTTATGGTTAGGGTAAGGGTGAGGTTTAGGGTGAGGGTGAGGGTGAGGGTGAGGGTTAGGGATAGGGTTAGGGGGAGGGTTAAGATGAGGGATAGGGTTAGGATTAGAGTTAGAGTGAGAGCTAGGGTGAGGGTAAGGTTTCGGGTTAGGGTTAGGGTGAGGTTTAGGGTTATGGTTACTTTTAGGGTTAGGGTGAGGTTTAGGTTTAGGTTTAGAGTTAGGGTTAAGGTGAGGCTGAGGTTGAGGGGTGGGGTTAGGGTTAGGATTAGGATTAGTGTAAGGGTTAGGGTGAGTGTGAGGGTTAAGGTTAGGTTAGGCTTAAGGTTACACAGAGGGTGAGGGTGAGCGTGAGGGTTAGGGTTAGTGTTAGGGTTATGGTGAGGGTGAATGTGTGGGTTAGAGTTAGTTTTAGGGTTAAGCTTAGGGTTAGGCATAGGGTGAGTTTGATGGTGAGGTTTAGGGTTAGGATGAGGCTTAGGGTAAGGGTCAGGGGGAGGGTTTGGATGAGGGATAGGGTTAGTATTAGGGTTAGGGTGAGGGCTAGGGTGAGGGTGAGGTTTAGGTTTAGGGTCAGGGTGAGGTTTAGTGTTAGAGTTAGGTTTAGGGTGAGGCTGAGGGTGAGGGTTATGTTTAGGATTAATGTTAGGCTTAGGCTTAAGGTGAGGGTTAGGATTAGGGTTAGGAGTAGGATTAGGGTTAGGGTGAGGGTGAGGGTTAGTGTTAGGGTTAGGAAAAGGGATAGGCTTAGGGTTAGGCTGAGGTTGAGGGTGAGGGTTAGGTTTAGGGTGATGTTTTGGGTTAGGGTAAAGGTGAGTTTGGTGGTTAGGGTTAGGGTTAGGCTTAGGATTAGGCTGAGGGTGAGGGTGTGGGTTAGCGTTAGGGTGAGGTTTAGGGATATGGGGAGGGTTAGGATGAGGGTTAGGGTTAGGGTGAGGTTTAGGGTGAGGGTGAGTGTGTGTGTTAGGGTTAGTTTTATGGTTAGGCTTAGGGTTAGGCTGAGGGTGAGGTTGAGGGTGAGGGTTAGGGTTAGGGTGAGGGTTAGGGTAAGGGTTAGGGGGAGAGTTAAGAAGAGGGTAAGGATTAGGGTTAGGGTTGGGTATGCTAGGGTGAGGATGAGGTTTAGTGTTAGGGTTAGGTTGAGGGTAACGTTTAGGGTAAGGGTAAGAGTTAGGGTTCTGGTTTTGTTTAGGGGTAGGTTGTGGATTAGTGTAAGGGTTAGTGTGAGGGTGAGGGTTAATGTTAGTGTCAGATTAAGGTTTAGGGTTAGGGTTAGGGTTAGGGTGAGGGTAAGGTTGCGGGTTAGGGTTACAGTGAGGGTGAGGATTAGGGTTAGGGCTAATTATAGATTTAGGATTAGGGTTAGCTTGAGGGTGAGTGTCAGGATTAGGGTTAGGGTTCAGGTTAGGTTTATTGTTAGAATTAATGTTATTGCTAGTGTTATGGTTAGAGTTATGGTAAGGGTGATGGTGAGGGTTAGGGTTAGGGTTAGTGTGAGGTTTAGGGTTAGGATTAGGATTAGGGTTAGTGTGAGGGTGAGTATTAGGGTAAGATTTATGGTTATTTGGAGGGTTAGGTCGAGAATTAGGTTTAGGGTAAGTTTTAGGGTTAAGGTTAGGGTGAGGGTTAGGTTGAGGTTTAGGGTTAGGGTTAGGGTTAGGGTTAGGATTATGGTGAGGGTTAGGGTTAGTGTTGGGGTCATGGTTATGATGAGAGTTAGGTTTATGGTTGTGGTGAGGGTTAAGGTTAGGGTGAGGGTTAGGGATAGTGTTAGATTAAGGTTTAGATTTAGGGTTAGGGTTGGGTGAGGGTAAGGTTGAGGGTTAGGGTTACAGTAAGGGTGAGGATTAGGGTTAGGGTGAAGTTTAGGGTTAGGATTAGGGTTATCGTGAGGGTGAATGTTAGGATTAGGGTTAGGGTTAGGGTTAGGGTTATTGTTAGAATTAATTTTATTGTTAGAGTTAGGGTTAGAGTTATGGTGAGGGTGAGGGTGAGGGTTAGGGTTAGGGTTAGGGTGAGGTTTAGGGTTAGGGTTAGGATTAGGGTTAGTGTGAGGGTGAGGATTAGGGAAAGATTTAGGGTTATTTGGAGGGTTAGGTCGAGGGTTAGGGTTCATGTTTCTTTTAGGGTTAAGGATATGGTGAGGTTTAGGTTGAGGTTTAGGGTTATGGTTAGGGTTAGGGTTATGATTAGAGTGAGGGTGAGTGTGAGCGTTAGGGTTAGGGTTAGTCTTAGGCTTAGGTTTAGGCTGAGGGTGGGGGTGGGGGTGAGGATTAGGTTTAGGGTGATGGATAGGGATTGGGTTAGGGTGAGGGTTAGGATGAGGGTTAGGATTAGGATTAGTTTTAGGGTGAGGGTTAGGGTGAGGGTGAGTGTTAGGGTTAGGGTGATGGTTAGTTTTACGGATAGTGTGAGGGTTAGGATGAGGTTTAGGGTTACGGTGAGGGTTAGGGTGGGGATTGTGGTAAGGGTAAAGTTGAGGTTTAGGCTGACGCTGAGGGTTAAGATAAGGGTGAGTGTTAGGGTTAGGTTTAGGTTTAGGGTAAGGGTTAGGGTTAGGTTTAGAGTGAGGGTTAGATTGAGGATTAGTGTTAGGGTTAGTGTGAGGTTTAGGGTGAGGATGAGGGTTAGGGTTAGTGTTAAGGTGAGAGTAAGTGTTAGGGTGAGGGATAGGGTTCGAGTGAAGTTTTTGTTTAGGGTGAGGCTGAGGGTTAGTGTTAGGGTTATTGTTAGGGTTAAGGTTAGGTTTACCGTTACGGGGAGGGTTAGGGTTGGGGTTAGGGTGAGGTTTAGGCTTAGAGTTAGGGTGAGGGTTAGGATGAGGATTAGGGTTAGGGTTAGGGTGAGGTTTAGGGTTAGGGTTAGGATTAGGGTTAGGGTGAGTTTCAGGTTTATGGTTAGATTTAGGTTTAGTTGGAGGGTTAGGTTGAGGTTTAGGGTTAGTTTTAGTGTTAGGGTGAGTTTTATGTTTTGGGTTAGGGTTAGAGTTAGGGTTAGGGTGAGGGTGAGGTTTAGGGTTAGAGTTAGTGTTAGGGTGAGGTTTAGGTTGAGGTTTATGGTAAGGGTTAGGTTTAGGGTTACGATTAGGGTGAGAGTTAGGGGGAGGGTTAGGGTTAGGGTTAGGGATAGCATTAAGGTGAGAGTGAGGGTGAGTGTGTGTGTTAGGTTTATTTTTCTGGTTAGGCTTAGGGTTATGCTGAGGGTGAGGTTGAGGGTGAGAGTTAGGGTTAGGGGGAGGGTTAGGATGAGGGTTAGGGTTAGGATTAGGGTTAGGGTAAGGGCTAGGGTGAGTGTGAGGGTGAGGTTTAAGGTTATGGTTATTGTTAGGGTTAGGTAGAGGGTGAGGTTTAGGGTTCGATTTAGGGTTAGGGTGAGGCTGAAGGTGAGGGTTAGGGTTAGGGTTAGGATTAGGATTAGGGTAAGGGTTAGGGTGACTGTGAGGGTTATAATTAGGCTTAGGGTTAGGCTGAGGGTGAGGGTGAGGGTGAGGGTTAGGGTTAGGTGGAGGGTTAGGGATAGGGTTAGGGTGAGAGTTAAGGTTCGGTTATGTTTAGGGTTAGGGTGAGGTTTAGGGTTATGGCGAGCGTGAGGTTTAGGGTTAGGTTGAGTTTTAGGGTTAACGTTAGCGTTAGGGTGAGGGTTAAGGTTAGGATTACGGTGAGGGCTAGGTTGAGGGTGATTGTTAGGGTTAGTGTTAGATTAAGGTTTAGGGTTAGGGTTAGGGTTAAGTTGAAGGTTAGGTTGAGGGTTAGGGTTACAGTGAGGGTGAGGATTAGGGTTAGGATGAGGGTTAGGATTAGGATTAAGGTTAGGGTGAGGGTGAGTGTTAGGATTACGGTTAGGGTTAAGGTTAGGTTTAGAGTTAGGATTAGTGTTATTGTTAGGGTTAGGGTTAGAGTTATGGTGAGGGTGAGGTTAAGGGTGAGGGTTAGGGTTTGGGTTAGGTTGAGGTTGAGGGTTAGGGTTAGGAAGATTGTTAGGGTGAGGTTCAGGTTGAGGTTTAGGGTTAGATTTAGGGTTAGTTGGAGGATTAGGTCAAGGGTTAGAGTTAGGGTTATTTTTAGGGTTAAGGTTAGGGTGAGGGTTATGTTGAGGTTTAGGGTTATGGTTAGGGTTAGGGTTAGGAGTAGGGTGAAGTTGAGGGTGAGTGTGAGCGTTCAGCTTAGGCTTAGGGTTAGGCTGAGGGCGAGAGTGGGGGTGAAGATAAGGTTTAGGGTGATGATTAGGGATAGGGCTAGGGTGAGTTTTAGGATGAGGGTTAGCATTAGGATTAGGGTTAGGGTGAGGATTAGGGTGAGGGTGAGGGTTAGATTAAGGTTTAGGCTTAGGCTTAGGTTTAGGCTGAGTGTGAGGCTGAGGGTGAGGGTTAGAGTTAGTGTGATGGTTAGGTTTACAGTTACGGTGAGGGTTAGGATGAGGTTTAGGATTACGGTGACGGTTAGGGTGAGGATGATGTTAAGGGCAAAGGTGAGGTTTAGGCTGAGGGTGAGGGTTAAGGTAAGGGTGAGTGTTAGGGTTAGGTTTAGGTTTAGGGTAAGTGTTAGTGTGAGGTTTAGGGTTAGGGTGAGGGTTAGATTTAGGATTAGGGTTAGGGTTACTGTGAGGTTTAGGGTGAGGATGAGGGTTAGGGTTAGGGTGAAGGTGAGGGTTAGAATTAGGGTTAGGGTGAGGGCTAGGGTGAGGGTTAGGATTAGGGATAGGGTTAGGGTTAGGGAGAGGTTTAGGATTAGGGTGAGGGTTAGGGTTAGTGTGAGGGTTAGTGTTAGGTTTAGGGTTAGTGTTAGGGTGAGGGTAAGTGTTAGCGTGAGGGTTAGGGTTAGGCTGAGGGTTATGGTTAGGATGAGGGTGAGGTTTAGGGTTAGGGTTAGGCTGAGGTTTAGTGTTAGGGTTAGGGTTAGAGTTAGGGTTAGGGAGAGGGTGAGGTTTAGGGTTACATTAAGGGTTAGTGTGAGGCTTAGGGTTAAGGTCCGTGTTAGCGTGGGGGTGAAGGTAAGGGTAAAGGTGAGGGTTAGGCTGAGGGTGAGGTTTACGGTAAGGGTGAGGGTTAGGGTTAGGGTGAGGGTTAGTGTTAGTGTTAGGGTGAGGTGGAGTGTTAGATTGAGTATTATTGTTAGGGTTAGTGTGAGGTTTATGGTGAGGATGAGTTTTAGGGTTAGGATGAAGTCTAGGGTGAGAGTGAGGGTTAGGGTTAGTGTTAGGGTGAGGTTTGGGGTTAGGGTGATGTTTAGGGTTAGTGTGAGGGTTACTGTTATGGTTAGGGTTAGTGTTAGTGTGAGGGTAAATGTTAGGGTGAGGGTTAGGGTTATGATGAGGGTTATGGTTAGTGTGAGGGTTAGAGTTAGGATAAGTGTAAGGGTGAGGGCTAGGCTGAGGGTTAGGGTGAGGGTTAGGGTTAGGGATAGGGTTAGGTTTAGGATTAGGGTTAGGGTGAGGGTGAATGTGAGGGATAGGATTAGGTTAGGTTTAAGCTTGGCTTTAGGATGAGGGTTAGGGTTAGGGTTTGGTTTAGGGTGAGGGTGAGGCTGAGGGTTAGCGTTAGGTTTATGTTTAGGTTTAGTATTAGGTTTAGGGTAAGTGTTAGGGTTAGTGTTAGGGTTACAGTGAGGGTTGGGGTTAGGTTTAGGGTTTGGTTTAGGCTTAGAGATAGGGTGAGGGTTAGGATAAGGATTAGGTTTACGATTAGGGTTAGGGTGAGGGCTAGGGTGAATGTGAGGGTGACGGTTAGTGAGATGGTAATGTTTAGGGTTAGGGTTAGGGTTAGGGTGAGCGTTAGGATGAGGGTGAATGTTATGATGAGGGTGCGGATTAGGCTTAGGGTGAGGCTTAGGTTTAGGATTAGGGTTAGGGTGAGGTTGAGAGTTAGCATTAGGGTTAGGGTTAGTGTTAGGTTTAGGTTTAGGGTTTGGATTACTGTTATTGTTACGGTTAGGATTAGAGTTATGGTTAGGGTGAGGGTGAGAGTGAGTGTTAGGGTTAGGGTGAGGTTTAGGGTTAGGGGTAGGATAAGGGTTAGGGTGAGGGTGAGGTTTATGGTTAGATTTAGGTTTAGTTGGAGGGTTAGGTCGAGGGTTAGGGTTAGCTTAATTGTTAGGGTTAAGGTTAGGTTGAGGGTTAGGTTGACGTTTAGGGTTAGGGTAAGGTTTAGGGTTAGGATTATGGTTAGGGTGAGGGTGAGTGTGAAGTTTAGGGTTAGGGTTAGGCTTAGGCTTAGGTTTAGGCTGAGGGTAAGTGTGGGGGTGAGAATTAGGATTAGGGTGATGGTTAGGGTTAGGGTTAGTGTGAGGTTTAATGTTAGGGTTAGTGTTAGTGTTAGGGTGAGGGTAAGTGTTAGGGTGAGGGTTCTGGTTAGGGTGATGGTTATGTTTAGGGTGAGGTTTAGGGTTAGGGTTAGGGTTATTGTAATTGTTAGGGTTAGGGTTAAGGTTATGGTGAGGGTGAGGGTGAGGTTTAGGGTTAGGGCTAGGATGAGGTTTAGGGATAGGGTTAGGGTTAGTAACCCTAGTGTTAGATTTAGGGTTCGGGTGAGGCAGAGGGTGAGGGTTAGGCTTAGGATTAATGTTAGGGTTAGGCTTAAGGTGAGGGTTAAGTTGAGGATGAGGGTTATGGTTAGGGTTAAGAGTAGAATTAGGGTTAGTGTTAGGGTGAGAGTGAGGGTTAGGGTTAGGATTAGGGATAGGCTTAGGCTTAGGCTGAGGTTGAGGGTGAGGGTTAGGGTTAGGGTGAGGTTTAGGGTTAGGGTTAGGTTGAGTGTGAGTGTTGGGGTTTGGGATAGGCTTAGGATTAGTCTGAGGGTGAGGATGTGGGTTAGGTTTAGGGTTAGTGTTAAGGTGAGATTTAGGGTTTGGGTTAGTGTTAGAGTTAGGTTTAGGGTGAGGGTGAGGTTTAGTGTTAGTTTGGGTTAGGGTGAGGTTTAGGTTTAGGGTTAGGGTAAGGGTTAGTGTTAGGGTTAGGGTTAGGTTGAGAGTTAGGGGGAGTTTTAAGTTTAGGGTTAGGGTTAGGGATAGGATTAGGGTTAGAGTGAGGGTGAGTGTGTGTCTTAGGTTTAGGTTTAGGGTTTGGCTTAGGGTTAGGCTGAGGGTGAGTTTGACAGTGAGGGTTAGGGTTAGGGGGAGGGTTAGGATGAGGGTTAGGGTTAGGATATGGGTAAGGGTAAGGGCTAAGGTGAGTGTGAGGGTGAGGTTTAAGGTTAGGGTTAGAGTTAGGGTTAGGGTTAGGGTGAGGGAGAGGTTTAGGTTTAGAGTTAGGATTAGGGTGAGGCTGAGTGTGAGGGTTAGTGTTAGCATTAGTGTTAGGTTTAGGGTTAGGTTTAGGGGGAGGATTAGTGTGAGGGTGAGGGTTAAGATTAGGATTAGGGTTAGGGTTAGGGTGAGTGTGAGGGTTAGGGTTAGGTTTAGGGTTAGGGTTAGGGTTAAGCTGAGGATGAGGGCGAGGGTGAGGTTTAGGGTTAGGGTGAGGGTTAGGGTTAGGGTTATGGGGAGGGTTAGGATGAGGGTTAGGGTTAGGTTTAGGGTTAGGGTGAGAGCTGGGGTGAGGTTGAGTTTTAGGGTTAGGGTTAGGGTGAGGTTTAGGGTTAGGGATAGGGTTAGGGTCAGGGTGAGTGTGAAGTACAGGGTTAGATTTAAGGTTAAGGTGCTGTTGAGGATGAGACTTAGGATTAGTGTTAGGTGGAGGGTGAGTGTGAGGTTTAGGTTTAGGGTTAGGCTTAGGCTTAGGATTAGGCTGAGGGTGAGGGTGGGGTGAGGATTAGGGTTAGGGTGAGGTTAGGGTTAGGGTTAGGAGTAGGATTAGGATTAGTGTTAGGGTGAATGTGAGGGTTAAGGTTAGGGTGAGGTTTAGGGTTAGGATTAGGGTGAGTGTGAGGGTTAGGGTTAGGGTTAGGCTTAAAATTAGGCTGAGGGTGAAGGTGTGGGTTAGGGTTAAGGTTAGTGTTATGGTGAAGTTTAGGGTTTGGGTTAGGTTTAGAGTTTGGGTTAGGGTGAGGGTGAGGTTTAGGGTTAGTGTTAGGGTTAGGGTGAGGCTGAGAATGAGGGTTAGTGTTATGTTTAGGGTTAAGTTTAGGGGGAGGGTTAAGCTGAGGGTGAGGGTGAAGATTAGGATTAGGGTTAAGGTTAGAGTGAGTGTGATGGTTAGGGTTAGGTTTAGGGTTTGGCTTAGGTTTAGGCTGAGGGTGAGGTTGAGGGTGAGGTTTAGGGTTAGGGTGAGGTTTAGGGTTAGGGTTATGGGGAGGGTTGGGATGAGTTTTAGGGTTAGGATTTGGGTTACGGTGAGGGCTAGGGTGAGGTTGAGGTTTAGGGTTAGTGTTAGGGTGAGGTTTCGGGTTAGGTTTAGGGTTAGGGTGAGTGTGAGGTACAGGGTTAGAGTGAAAGTTAAGCTGAGGCTGAGGGTGAGGCTTAGGTTTAGGGTTAGGATTAGGATTAGGTTAAGGGTTAGGGTGAGTGTGAGTGTTTGGGTTAGGTTTAGGCTTAGGGTTACACTGAGGATGAGGGTTAGGATGAGGGTTAGTGTTAGGATGAGAATTAGAGTGAGGGTTAGGATTAGTGTGAGGGTTTGTTTTAGGGTTAGGGTTAGTATTTGGATTGGTGTTAGGGTGAGGGTGAGGTTTATGGTTAGATTTAGGTTTAGCTAGAGGGTTACGTCGAGGGTTAGGGTTAGGGTTAATGTTAGGTTTAAGGTTAGGGTCAGGGTTAGGTTGAGGTTTTGGGTTTAGGTTAGGTTTAGGGTTAGGGTTAGGATTAGGCTGAGGGTGAGTGTGAGGTTTAGGGATGGGTTAGGCTTAGGCTCAGGATTAGGCTGAGGGTGAGGGTGGGGGTGCGGATTAGGGTTAGGGTGATGGTTATGGTTAGGGTTATGGTGAGGGTAGTGTTAGGGTTAGGGTTAGAGTTAGGGTTAGGGTGAGGGTGAGGTTTAGGGGTAGAGTTATGGTTTGGGTGAGGGTTAGCGTTAGAGTGAGGGTTAGGGTGAGGGTGACGGTAAGGGTAAAGTTGAGGGTTAGGCTGAGGGTGAGGGTTACAGTAAGGGTAAGGGTTAGGGTTAGGGTGAGGGTTAGGGTGAGGGTGAGAGTTAGATTGAGTATTAGTGTTAGGGTTAGTGTGAAGTTAGGGTGAGGATGAGGGTTAGGGTTAGGGTGAGTTCTAGGGAGAGGTTGAGGTTTAGGGTTAGGGTTAGGGTGAGGTTTAGGTATAGTTTGATGTTTAGGGTTAGTGTTAGGGTTAGGGTTAGTGTTAAGGTGAGGGTCAATGTTAGGGTGAGGGTTAGGATTAGGGTAAATGTTAGGGTGAGGGTTAGGGTTAGGGCGAGGGTTATTGTTAGGGTGAGGGTTTAGGTTAGGTTTAGGATTATTGTTAGCATTAGGGTTAGGGTTCCGGTTATTGTGAGAGTGAGGGTGAGGGTTAGGTTTAGGGCTAGGATGAGGTTTAGGGATAGGGTTAGGTTGAGTGTGAGGGTTAGGGTTAGGGTTAGGCTTACGATTAGGCTGAGGGTGAGGGTTAGGGTTAGGTTGAGGGTTAGGGTTATTGGGAGGGTTAGGATGAGAGTTAGGGTTAGGATTAGGTTTAGGGTGAGGGTGAGTGTGTGTGTTAGCATTAGGTTTAGGTTTAGGGTTAGGGTTAGGCTGAGGGTGAGGTTGAGAGTGTGGGCTAGGGTGAGGGTGAAGTTTAGGGTTAGGGTTAGGGTGAGGGTTGTGGTTAGGGTAAGGGTGAGAGTTAGGGTAAGGGTGAGAGTTAGGGTTTGGTTTAAGTTTAGGGTTAGGTTGAGTGTTAGGGTAAGGGTTATGGTGAGGGTGATGGTTAGGGTGAGATTGAGGGTTAGGGTTCGGATTAGGGTTAGGGTGAGGGTGAGTTTGAGTTTAAGGTTTAGTGTTTGGGTGAGGGATAGGTTCAGGGTTAGGGTAAGGATTAGGGTGAGGGTGAGGGCTAGGGTGAGGGTGAGGTTTAGGGTTAGGTTTAGGGTTAGGCTTAGGCTTAGGGTTAGGCTGAGGGTGAGGGTGGGGGTGAGGATTATATTTAGGTTTGATCATTATGGTTAGGGTTAAGGTGAGGGTTAGGATGAGGGTTAGGATTAGGATTAGGGTTAGGTTGAGGGCTAGGGTGAGGGTGAGGGTTAGGTTTAGGATGATGGTTAGGTTTATGCTTAGGGCGAGGGTTAGGATGAGGTATAGGGTTAGGGTGAGGATGAAGGTAAGGGTAAAGGTGAGGTTTAGGCTGACGGTGAGGGTTAAGATAAGGGTGAGGGTTAGGGTTAGTTTTAGGGTGAGGGTTAAGGTTAGGGTACGTGTTATGTTTAGGGTGAGGGTTAGGGTTAGGGTTAGGGTTATTGTTAGGTTTAGGGTTAGGGTTACGTTTAAAGTGAGGGTAAGGGTTCGGTTTAGGGTTACAATGAGGTTTAGTGTTAGGGTTAGGGTTAGAGTTAGGGTTAGGGTGAGGGTGAGGTTTAGGGGTACATTTAGGGTTAGGCTGAGGGTTAGGGTTAGGGAGAGGTTGAGTGTTGGCTTTAGGGTTAGGGTTCGGGTTAGGTTTAGGGTTAGGATTAGTGTTATTGTTAGGGGTAGAGTTAGGGTTAGTGTGAGGGTTAGGTTTAGAGTGAGGTTTATGGTGAGGATGAGGGTTAGGTTTAGGGTGAAGGATAGGGTGAGGGTGAGGGTTAGGGTTAGACTTAGGGTGAGTGTTAGTGTTAGGGTGATGTTTAGGGTTAGTGTGAGGGTTAGTGTTACGGTTAGGGTTAGTGTTAGGGTGAGGGTAAGTCTTAGGGAGAGGGTTAGGGTTAGGGTGAGGGTTATGGTTAGGGTGAGGATTAGGGTTAGGATAAGTGTGAGGGTGAGGGCTAGGCTGAGGGTTAGGGTGAGGGTTAGGGTTAGGGATAGGGTTAGGTTTAGGATTAGGGTTATGGTGAGGGTGAGTGTGAGGGTTAGGATTAGGGTTAGGGTTAGGTTTAGAGTTAGTATGACGGTTAGGGTTAGGGTTTGGGTTAGGGTGTCGGTGAGGCTGAGGATTAGGGTTAGGTTTAGGGTTAGGTTTACGGTTAGGTTTAGGGTTAGTGTTAGTGGTAGGGTTAGTGTTAGGGTTAGAGTGAGTTTTGGGGTTAGGGTTAGGGTTAGAGTTAGGCTAAGAGTTAGGGTGAGGGTTAGGATGAGGATTAAGTTTACGAGTTGGTTTAGGGTCAGGGCTAGGGTGAAGGTGAGGATTAGGGTTAGTTTTATGGTAATGTTTAGGGTTAGGGTTAGGGTGAGGGTAAGGATGAAGGTAAGGGTTTCGGAGAGGGTGAGGGTAAGGTTTAGGGTGAGGGTTAGGGTTAGGATTGGGGTGAGGTGAGGGTGAGTGTTAGGGTTAGTGTGAGGTTTAGGTTTAGGCCCAGGATTAGTGTTATGGTGAGTGTTAGGTTTATGGTTAGACTTAGGTTTATTTGGAGGGTTAGGTGGAGGGTTAGGTTTAGGGTAAGTGTTAGGGTTAAGGTTAGGTTGAGGGTTAGGTTGAGGTTTAGGATTAGGGTTAGGGTTAGGGTTAGGGTGAGGGTGAGTGTGAGGTGTAGGGTTAGGGTTAGGCTTAGGCTTAGGGTTAGGCTGAGGGTGAGGGTGGTGGTGAGGATTAGGGTTAGGGTGATGTTTAGTGTTAGGGTTAGGGTGAGGGTTAGTGTTAGGGTTAGTGTTAGAGTTAGGGTTAGGGTGAGTGTGAGGTTTCGGGGTAGAGTTAGGGTTAGGGTGAGTGTTAGAGTTAGAGTGAGGGTTAGGGTGGGATTGACGATAAGTGTAAAGTTCAGGGTTAGGCTGAGGTTGAGGGTAATGGTAAGGGTGAGGGTTAGGGTGAGGGTGAGGTTTAGGGTTAGTGTTAGATTTAGGGTTAGGTTGAAGGTGAGGGTTAGGCTTAGGGTTAGGCTTAGGTTTAGGGTAAGGGTTAGGGTTAGTGTGAGCGTTAGGGTTAGGGTTAGGCTTAGGTAAGGCTGAGGGTTAGGGTGAGGATGAGGGTTAGGGTTAGGGTTAGATTTAGGGTTAGGTTGAAGGTGAGGGTTAGGCTTAGGGTTAGGCTTAGGTTTAGGGTAAGGGTTAGGGTTAGTGTGAGCATTAGGGTTAGGGTTAGGCTTAGGGTAAGCCTGAGGGTGAGGGTGAGGTTGAGGGTTAGGGTTAGGGTGAGGGTTAGGGTTAGGGTGAGGGTGAGAGTTAGGGATAGGTTGAGGGTGATGGTTAGATTGAGGATTAGTGTTTGGGTTAGTGTGCAGTTTAGGGTGAGAATTAGGGTTAGGGTTAGGGCGAGGTCTAGGGAGAGGGTGAGGTTTAGGGTTAGTGTTAGGGTGAGGTTTAGGGTTAGGGTGATGGTTAGGGTTAGTGTGAGGTTTAGTGTTAAGGTTAGGGTTAGTTTTAGGTTAGGTTAAGCGTTATGGTGAGGGTTAGGGTTAGGGTGAGGGTTATGTTTAGGGTGAGGTTTAGGGTTAGGGTTAGGGTTATTTTAGCTTTAGGGTTAGGGTTAAGGTTATGGTGAGGGTGAGGGTTAGGGTTAGGGCTAGGATGAGGTTTAGGGATAGGGTTAGGGTTAGGGTTAGGGTCAGGGTGAGGTTTAGTGTTAGAGTTAGATTTAGGGTGAGGCTGAGGGTGAGGGTTAGGGTTAGGATTAATGTTAGGGTTCGGCTTAAGGTGAGGGTTAGGTTGAGGGTGAGGCTTGTGGTTAGGGTTAGGAGTAGGATTAGTGTAAGGCTGAGGTTGAGGGGGAGGGTGAGGGTTAGGTTGAGGTTTAGGGTTAGGTTTAGGGTGACTGTGAGGGATAGGGTTAGGGTTAGGCTTGAATTAGAATGAGGGTGAGAGTGTGTGTTAGTGTTAGGGTTAGTGTTAGGGTGAGGTTTAGGGTTTGGGTTAGCGTTAGAGTTAGGGTTAGAATGAGGGTGAGGTTTAGGGTTAGAGTTAGGGTTAGGGTGAGGTTTAGGTTGAGGGTTAGGGTAAGGGTTAGTTTTAGTGTTAGGTTTAGGGTGATAGTTAGGGGGAGGGTTAGGGTTAGGGTTAGGGTTAGGGACAGGATCAGGGTTAGAGTGAGAGTGAGTGTGTGTGTTAGGTTTAGGTTTAGGGTTAGGCTTAGGGTTAGGCTGAGGTTCAGGGTGAGTTTGAGGGTTAGGGTTAGGGTGAGGGTTAGGGTTAGGGTTATGGGGAGGGTTAGGATGAGGGTTAGGTTTAGGATTAGGTTTAGGGTTAGGGCTAGGCTGAGGTTGAGATTTAGGGTTAGTGTTAGGGTGAGGTTTAGGGTTAGGGTTAGGGTTATGGTTATGGTGAGTATGAGGTATAGAGTTAGAGTTAGGGTAAAGGTGAGGCTGAGGGTGAGGCTTAGGGTTAGGGTTAGGATTAGGATTAAGGTAATGGTTAGGTTGAGTGTGATGGTTAGGGTTAGGGTTAGACTTAGGTTTATACTGAGGGTGAGGGTGAGGGTGAATGTTAGGGTTAGGATTAGGGTTAGGTTGAGGGTGAGTGAGTGTGTTAGGTTTAGTTTTAGGTTTAGACTTAGGTTTAGGCTGAGGTTGAGGGTGAGTTTGAGGGTTAGGGTTAGGTTGAGGGTTAGGGTTAGGGTTATAGGGAGGGTTAGGACGAGGTTTAGGGTTAGGGTTAGGGTTAGGGTTAAGGTGAGTGTGAAATATAGGGTTAGAGTTAGGGTAAAGTTGAGGCTGAGGGTGAGGCTTAGGGTTAGGGTTAGGATTAGGATTTGGGTTAGGGTTAGGTTTGTGTTATGTTTAGGGTTAGGGTTAGGCTTAGGTTTACACTGACGGTGAGGGTGAGGGGGAAGGTTAGGGTTAGGATTAGGGTTAGGGTGAAGTTGAGTGTGTGTGTTAGGTTTAGTTTTAGGTTTAGGCTAATGTTTAGGCCAAGGGTGAGGTTGAGTTTGAGGGTTAGGGTTAGGGTGAGGTTTAGTGTAAGGGTTAGGGGGAGGGTTAGGATGAGGGTTAGTATTAGGGTTAGGGTGAGAGTGAGGCTGAGGGTTAGGGTTAGTGTTAGGGTTAGGGTTAGGGTGAGAGTTACGGGGAGTGTAAGGGTTAGGGTTAGGGTTAGGATTAGGGTCAGGGTGAGGGTGCGTTTGTGTGTTAGGGTTAGGTTTAGGGTTAGGCTTAGGGTTAGGGTGAGAATGAGGCTGAGGGTTAGGGTTAGTGTTAGTGTTAGGGTTAGGGTGAGAGTTACGGGGAGTGTAAGGGTTAGGGTTAGGGTTAGGATTAGGGTCAGGTTGAGGGAGCGTTTGTGTGTTAGGGTTAGGTTTAGGGTTAGGCTTAGGGTTAGGCTGAGGGTGAGGTTGAGGTTGAGGGTTATGGTTATGGTGAGGGTTACTTTTACTGTTAGGGTGAGGGTTAGGATGAGGTTTAGGGTTAGGGTGAGGGTTAAGGTGAGGATGACGGTAAGGGTAAAGGTGAGGTTTAGGCTGAGGTTGAGGGTTAAGATAAGGGTGAGGGTTAGGGTTAGTTTTAGGGTTAGGGTGAGGGTAGATTGAGGATTAGGGTTAGCGTTAGTGTGAGGTTTAGGGTGAGGGTGAGGGTTAGAGTTAGGTTTAAGATTAGGGTGAGGTTGAGGGTTAGGGTTAGGGTTATTGTTAGGGTTAGGTTTAGGGTGAGAGTTACTGGTAGGGTTAGGGTTAGGGTTAGAGTTAGGATTAGTGTCAAGGTGATTGTGCGTGTATGTGTTAGGGTTAGGTTTATGGTTAGGCTTTGGTTTAGGCTGAGGGTGTGTTTGAGGGTGAGGGTTAGGGTTACGGTGAGGGTTAGAGTAAGGGTTAGGGGGAGGGTTAGGATGAGTGTTAGGGTTAGGATTAGGGTTAGGGTGAGAGCTAGGGTGAGGGTAAGGTTTAGGTTTAGGGTTAGGGTGAGGGTTATGGTTAGGGTGAGGGTTAAGATTAGGGTTAGAGTTATTGTTAGGGTTCGGTTTAAGGTTACGGTTATGGTGCGGGTTGAGGGTGAGGGTTAGGGTTAGGGTTAGGGTGAGGTTTAGATTGAGGGTGAGGTTTAGAGTTAGCGTTAGGGTTAGGGTGAGGGTTAGGTGGAGGGTTAGGGTTAGGGTTAGTGTTAGTGTTAGGGTTAGGGTGAGAGTTAGGGGGAGGTTTAGGGTTAGGGTTAGGGTGAGGATTAGGATTAGTGTTAGGGTGAGGGTGAAGTTTAGGGTAAGGGATAAGTTTAGGCTTAGGTTTAGGTTTAGGTTTGGGATAAGTGTCTGTGTTAGGGTTAGGTTTAGGGTTAGGCTTAGGGTTAGGCTGAGGGTGAGGTTGAGGGTGAGTGTTAGGGTTAGGGTGAGGGTTAGGTTTAGGGTTAGGAGGATGGTTAGGATGAGGGTTAGGTTTAGGCTTATGGTTAGGGTGAGTGCTAGGGTGAGGATGAAGTTTAGGGTTAGGGTTAGGGTGAGGGTTAGTGTTAGGTTTAGGGTGAGAATTAGGATTCGGGTTAAGTTTAGGGTTACGGTGAGTGTCAGGAAAAGAGTTACTGTGAGGGTGAGGGTTAGGATTAGGTTGAGGCTTAGGGTTAGGATGAGGGTTAGGGTGAGGGTGATGATGAGGGTTAGGATTAGATTTAGAGTGAGGGTTAGGATGAGGGTTATTGTTTGGATTAGGGTTAGAGTGAGGGCTAGGATGAGGGTGACGATTATGGTAAGGTTTAGGCTTAGGCTTAGGGTTAGGCTGAGGGTGAGGTTGAGGTTGAGGGTTAGCGTTAGGGTGATGGTTAGTTTTATGGCTAGGGTGAGGGTTACGATGAGGTTTAGGGTTAGGGGGAGGTTTAGGGGGAGGATGATAGTAAGGGTAAAGGTGAGGTTTAGGCTGAGGGTGAGGATTAAGATAATGGTGAGTGTTAGGGTTAGATTTAGGGTTAGGGTTAGGGTTAGGATTAGGGTCAGGGTGAATGTTAAATTGAGGTTTAGGGTTAGGGTTAGTGTGAGGTTTAGGGTTAGGATGAGGATTAGGGTTAGGGTTAGGGTTAGGGTTAGAGTTAGGGTGAGCATGAGGTTTTGGGGTGGAATTAGGCTTATGGTGAGGATTAGGGTGAGGGTTATGTTTAGGGTAAGGGTTAGCATGGGGGTGAAGGTAAGGGTAAACTTGAGATTTAGGCTGAGGGTGAGGGTTACAGTGGGGTGAGGGTTAGGGTTAGAGTGATGGTTAGGGTTTGGGGAAGGGTGTGGGTGAGGGTTAGCTTGAGGATTAGTGTTAGAGTTAGTGTGAGGTTTAGGATGAGGATGAGGATTAGGGTTATTGTGAGGGCTAGGATGAAGGTGAGGGTTAGGTTTAGGTTTAGGGTGAGGTTTAGAATCAGGGTGATTGTTAGGGTTAGTGTGAGGGTTAGTGTTAGAGTTAGTGTTAGTGTTAGGGTGAGGGTAAGTGTTAGGGTGAGGGTTAGGGTTAGGGTTTGGGTTAGGTTGAGGGTTAGGGTTAGGATTAGGGTTATTGGTAGGGTTAGGGTTTGGGTTACGGTTACAGTGAGGGTGAGGGTGAGGTTTAGGATTAGTGTTAGGATGAGGTTTAGGTTTAGGGTAAGGGTTAGAGTTAGGGTTAGTGTGAGAGTGAGGTTTAAGCTTAGAGTTAGGGTTAGCGTTATGTTGAATGTTTGGGTTAGATTTAGGCTTAGGCTTAGGCTTAGGCCAAGCATGAGGTTAAGGGTTAGGTTTAGGGTTAGGGTGAGGGTTAGGGTTAGGGTTAGGGTGAGTGTTAGGATGAGGTTTAGGGTTAGGATTAGTGTTAGGGTGAGGGTTAGGGTGAGGGTTAAGTTTAGGGATATGGTTAGGTTTAGGTTTAGGGTTAGGTTGAGGGTGAGTGTGCGGGTCAGGGTTATGGTTAGGCTTAGGGTTAGGGTGAGGGTTAGGGTTAGGGTTTTGGTTAGGGTTAGGGTTAGGTTGAGGGTGAGTGTGAGGGTCAGGGTTATGGTTAGGGTTAGGGTTAGGTAAGGGTTAGGGTTAGGGTTTTGGTTAGGGTGAGGGTGAGGCTGAGGATTAGGGTTAGGTTTAGGGTTAGGTTTAGGGTTACAGTTAGGGTTAGGGTTAGGTTTAGGCTTAGGGTTAGGCTTAGGATTCGGCTGAGGGTGAGGGTGGGGTTGAGGATTAGTGTTAGGTTTAGGATTAAGGTTATTGTTAGTTTTATGGTTAGGGTTAAGTTGGAGCTGAGGGTGATTCTGAAGGTGAGGGTTATGGTTATGTTTATGGTTAGGGTTAGGGTTAGTGTTAGATTTAGGGTTAGGTTTAGAGTTATGGTGAGATTGAGGGTGAGGGTGAGGGTGAGATTTAGGTTGATGTTTAGTGTTAGGGATATGGGGAGGGTGAGTTTTAGGTTGAGGTTTAGTGTTAGGGTTACGGGGAGGGTGAGGTTTAGGTTGAGGTTTAGGGATAGGGTTAGATTTAGTATTAGGGGTAGGGTGAGGGTGAGTGTGACAGTTAGGGTGAGGTTGAGGCTTAGGCTTAGGGTTAGGCTGAGGGTGAGGGTGGAGGTGAGGATTAGGGTTAGGGTGATGGTTTGGGTTAGGGTGAGTTTTACTGTTAAGGTTAGGGTTAGAGTTACATTGAGGGTGAGGGTGCGGGTGAGGGGTAGGGTTAGGGTTAGGGTATGGTTTAGGGTTAGGGTTAGGGTTAGTGTGAGGGTGAGGTTTAGGGTTAGATATAGGGTTAGGAGGAGGGTTAGGGATAGGGTTAGTGTTAGAGTTAGGCTGAGGGTGAGGGTGAGTTTGAGGTTTAGAGTTAGGGTTATGGTTGGGGTTAGTGTGAGGGTTAGTTTTAGGGTTAGGGTTAGTGTTAGGGTGAGGGTAAGTTTTAGGGTGAGTGTTTGGGTTAGGATGAGGGTTATGGTTAGGGGGAGGGTTAGGATTAGTGTTAGGGTTATTGTTAGGGTTAGGTTTAGGGTTTTGGTTACGGTGAGGTGAGGGTGACTTTTAGGGTTAGGTTTAGGGTAAGGTTTAGTGTTTGGGTTAGGGTTAGAGTGATGGTTAGGATGATGGTGAGGTTTACAGTTAGTGTTAGAGTTAGGGTGAGGTTTAGGGTTAGGGTTAGTGTTAGGGTTAGGGTTAGGGTGAGAGTTAGGGGTAGGGTTAGGGCTAGGGTTAGGGATAAGTTTAGGGTTAGGTTTAGGGTTTCGGTTACGGTGAGGGTCAGTTTTAGGATTAGGGTTAGGGTCAGTGTGAGGTTTAGGGTTATAATTAGGGTTAGGGTGAGGCTGAGCCTGAGGGTTCGGGTTAGGTTTAGGGTTAGGATTAGGATTATGGTTCTGGTTAGGGTGAGTGTGAGGCTTATGGTTATGGTTAGGGTTAGCCTTAGGTTTAGGCTGAGGGTTTGCGTGAGGTTGAGGGTTAGGGTTATTCTGAGGTGTAGGGTTACGGTTAGGGTGAGGTTTAGTGTTAGGGTTAGGGTTAGAGTTATGGTTAGGGTGAGGGTGAGGTTTAGGGGTAGAGTTAGTTTTAGGGTGAGGGTTAGGGTGAGTGTGAGGGTTATGGTGAGGGTTAGGGTACGGGTGACGGTAAGGGCAAACATGAGGGTTAGGCTGAGGGTGAGGGTTACGGTAAGGTTGATGGTTAGGGTTAGGGTGAGTGTTAGGGTTAGGGTTAGGGTGAGAGTTAGGGTTTGAGTTAAGTTTAGGGTTAGAGTGAGGGTTAGGGTAATGGTTAAGGTGAGGGTGAGGTTTAGGCTTAGGTTGAGGGCTAGGTTGAGGGTGAGTGTTAGGGTTAGGGTTAGGCTGAGCGCTAGGGTGAGGGTTAGGGTGAGGGTTAGGGTCAGGGATTGGATTAGGTTTAGGATTAGGGTTAGTTTGAGGGTGAGTGTGAGGGTTAGGGTTAGGGTTAGGCTTAGAGTTAGGGTGAGTGTTAGGTTTAGGGTTTGGGTTAGGTTGAGGCTGAGGCTGAGGATTAGGTTTAGGTTTAAGGTTAGGTTTAGGCTTAGTGTTAGGCTGAGGCTGAGGGTGGGGGTTAGGATTAGATTTAGAGTTAGGTTAGGCTTAGGGTTAGGGTAATTTTTAGTGTTATAGTTAGGGTTATGTTTGCAGTGAGGGTGAGGCTGAATGTGAGGGTTATGGTTAGAGTTAGGGTTAGGGTTAGGGTTAGTGTTATTGTTAGGGTTAGGGTTAGAGTTACGGTGAGTTTGAGGGTGAGGGTGAGGTTAGGATTAGGGTGAGGTTTAGGCTGAGGGTTTTGGTTAGGGTTAGGGTGAGGGTGATATTTAGGGTTAGAGTTAGGGTTAGGGGGAGGGTTAGGGTGAGGTTTAGTGTTAGGGTTAGTGTTAGGGTTAGGGTGAGGTTGAGGGTTAGTTTGAGGTTTAGGGACAGGGTTAGGTTTAGGATTAGGGTTAGGGTGAAGGGGAGTGTGAGGGTTTGGGTGAGGGTTTGGCTTAGGCTTATGGTTAGGCTTTGGGTGAGGGTGGGGGTGAGGATTAGGGTTAGGGTGACTGTTCGGGTTATTGTTAGGGGGAGGGTTCAGGTGAGGGTTAGGGTTAGGTTTAGTGTTAGGGTTAGGGTAAGGATGAGGGTTAGGGTTTGGGATAGGGTTAGGGTTAGGGTAGGGGTGAGGTTTAGGGTTTAGGTTAGGGTTAGGGTTAGAGTTACGGTGAGGTTGAGGGTGCAGATGAGTGTGAGGTTTAGGGTTAGGTTTAGGGTTAGGCTTACGTTTAGGCATAGGGTTAGGCTAAGGGTGAGGTTGAGGTTTAGGGTTAGGGTGACTGTTAGAGTTAGGGTTATGTGGAGGGATAGGATGAGGGTTAATGTTTGGATTAGGGTTAGGGTGATGGCTAGTGTGAGGGTGAGGTTTAGGGTTAGGTTAGGGTGAGGTTTAGGGTTAGGGTTAGGGTTAGGATTAAGGTGAGGTTAAGGTTTAGGGTTAGAGTTAGGGTTAAGGTGAGGCTGAGGGTGAGGGTTAGGGTTAGGATTAGGATTAGGGTAAGTGTTAGGGTGAGTGTGAGTGTTAGGGTTAGGGTTAGGTTTAGGCTTAGGGATACACTGAGGGTGAGGGTGAGGGTGAGGTTTAGGTTTAGGATGAGAGTTAGGGTTCAGGTTAAGTTTAGTGTTAGGTTGAGGGTTAGGGTTAGGTTTACGTTGAGTGTGAGGGTTAGAGTTAGGTTGAGGGTTAGGGTTAGGATGAGGTTTAGGGTTAGGGTTAGGGTGAGGGTTAGGATGAGGATTAGGATTAGAGTTAGGGTGAGGGTTAGGATGAGGGTAAGGGTTAAACTAAGGGTGAGGGTTAGGGTTAGGGTCAGGGTTAGGGTTATGTTTAGGGTTAGGGTGATGGTTATGATCAAGGTTAGGGTGAGGGTTAGGATTAGGATTAGGGTTAGGATTAGGGTTAGGGTGAGGGCCAGTGTGAGGGTTAGTGTTAGGGTGAGGTTTAGGGTTAGGGTTACGTTTAGGTTGAAGGTTAGGATGAGGGTTAGGTTTACTGTAAGGGTGAGGGTTAGGGTTAGGGTGAGGTTAGGGTTAGGTTTAGGGTTAGGGTGAGGGTGAGGGTTAGGATTAGTGTTAGGGTTAGGGTTATTTTTAGGGTTACAGTTACGGTGAGGGTGAGGGTGAGGGTTAGGGTTAGGGTTAGGTTGAGGTTTTTTGTGTTAGGATTAGGGTTAGAGTTAGGGTTAGGGTGAGGTTAGGGTTAGTGTTACTGTGAGGGTTAGTTTTTGGGTTAGGGTATGGGTTAAGGTGAGTGTTGTGGTTAGGGTGAGGGTTAGGATAAGGGTTAGGGTTATTGTTAGGGTTAGGTTTTGGGTTAAGGTAACGTTGAGAGTAAGGGTGAGCATTAGGCTTTAGGGTTAGGGTCAGGTTTAGGTTTTGGGTTAGGGTTAGAGTTAGGGTTAGGGTGAGGGTGAGGTTTAGAGTTAGAGTTAGGGTTAGGGTGAGAGTTAGGTTGAGTGTGAGGTTTAGGTTTAGGGTTTTGGGAAGGTTTAGTGTGAGGGTTAGGGTTAGGGTTTGGGTAAGATTGAGGTTTAGGTTTAGAGTTAGGTTAAGGGTGAGGCTGAGGTTGAGGGTTAGGGTTAGTGTTAGAGTTAGGTTTAGGGTGAGGGTTAGGATTAGGGTGAGGGTGAGGGTGAGGGTTAGGCTTAGGTTTAGGATTCGGATTAGGGTAAGGGTTAGGTTCAGTGTGATTGTTAGGGTTAGGGTTAGGCTTAGGCTTAGGGTTAAGCTGAGAGTGAGGGTGAGGGTTAGGTTTAGGGTGAAAGTTAGGGTTAGGGTTAGGGTGAGAGTTAGGGTTCGATTATGGTTAGGGTTAGGGTGAGGGTTAGGGTTAGGATTAGGGTTAGAGTGAGGCCTAGGTTGAGGGTGATGGTTAGGGTTAGTGTTAGGGTAAGGTTTAGGTTTAGGGTTAGGATTTGTGTTAGGGTTAGGATGAGGGTTAGGGTTACTGTGAGGGTGAGGGTTAGGGTTTGGTTGAGGGTAAGGGTTAAGATTATGTTTAGGGTGAGGGTGAGTGTTAGGTTTAGGGTTAGGTTTAGGGTTAGCTTTAGGGTTAGGATTAGTGTTATTTTTAGGGTTAGGGTTAGAGTTATGGTGAGGGTGAGCGTGAGGATGAGGGTGAGGTTTAGGGTTAGAGTGATTTTTAGGGCTGGGGTTAGGATTAGGGTTAGGATGAGGGGGCGGTTTAGGGTTAGATTTAGGGTTGGTTGTAGGGTTAGGTCGAGTGTTAATGTTAAGGTTAGTGTTAGGGTTAAGTTTAGGGTGAGGGTTCGGTTAAGGATTAGTGTGAGGGTTAGTGTGAGGTTTAGGGTTTAGGATGAGGTTTAGCGTTAGGGTTAGTATTAGGATTAATGTTAGTGTTAGGCTTAAGTTGAGGGTTAGGGTGAAGGTGAGGTTTAGGGTTAGTGTTAGGATTAGGATTAGGGTTAGGGTTAGGGTGAGGGATAGGATGAGGGTTAGGGTTAAGGATAGGCTTAGGCTTAGGTTTAGGCTGAGGGTGATGGTGAGGTTGAGGGTTAGGGTTAGGGTGACGATAGGGTCAGGGTTAGGGTGAGAGTTAGAGCTCGGGTTATGTTTAGGGTTAGTGTAAGGGTTAGGGTAATGGTTACAGTGAGAGTGAGGGTTAGGGTTAGGTTGAGGGTTAGGGTTATGGTTAGTGTGAGGGTGAGGGTGAGAGTTAGGTTTAGGGTTAGTCTGAGGGTTAGGATGAGTATTAGGTTTAGGATTAGGTTTAGGGTGAGGGCTAGGTTGAAGGTGAGGTTTAGGGTTAAGGTTATGGGGAGGGTTAGGATGAGGGTTAGTGTTAGGATTAGGGTTAAGGTAATGGCTAGTGTGTGGGTGAGGTTTAGGGTTAGGTTAGGGTGAGGTTTAGGGTTAGGTTTAGGGTTAGGGTTAGGGTGAGGTTGAGGTTTAGGGTTAGAGTTAGGGTTAAGGTGAGGCTGAGGGTGAGGGTTAGGGTTAGGGTTAGGATTAGCATTAGGGTAAGGGTTAGGTTGAGTGTGAGTGTTAGGGTTAGGGTTACGGTTAGGCTTAGGGTTACACTGAGGGTGAGGGTGAGGGTTAGGGTTATGGTGAGAGTTAGGGTTCAGGTTAAGTTTAGGGTTAAGTTGAGGGTTAGGGTTAGGTTTACATTGAGTGTGAGGGTTAGACTTAGCTTGAGGGTTAGGGTTAGGGTTAGGCTTAGGGTGAGGTTTAGGGTTAGGGTTAGGATGAGGGTTAGGATGAGGATTAGGGTTAGGATTAGGGTTAGGTTGAGGGCTAGGTTGAGGGTGAGGGTGAGGGTTAGTGTTAGGGTGAGGTTTAGGTTTATGGTTAGATATAGAATGAGGGTTAGGGTGAGGGTAAGGGTTACGGTAAGGGTGAGGGTTAGTGTTAGGGTGAGGTTTAGGGTTAGGTTTAAGGTTAGGATGAGGGTGAGTGTTAGGATTAGGGTTAGGGTTAGGGTTATTGTTAGGGTTATGGTTATGGTGAGGGTGAGGGTGAGAATGAGGGTTAGGGTTACGTTGAGGTTTTTAATGTTAGCGTTAGGATTAGAGTTAGGGTTAGGGTGAGGTTAGTGATAGGGTTAGTGTGAGGGTTAGTTTTGGGGTTAGGTTATGTGTTACGGTGAGGGTTGTGGTTAGGGTGAGGGTTAGCATGAGGGTTAGGGTTACAGTAAGTGTGAGGGTTAGGTTAGGGTGAGGGTTAAGTTTCGGTTTAGTGTTAGGGTGACAGTGAGGGTTAGTTTTAGGTTTAGGGTTAGGGTTATTGTTAGGGTTACGGTTATGGTGAGGTTGAGGGTGAGGATTAGGGTTAGGGTTAGGTTGAGGTTTTTAGTGTTAGGGTTAAGGTTAGAGTTATGGTTAGGGTGAGGTTAGGGTTAGGGTTAGTGTGAGGGTTAGTGTTTGGGTTAGGGTATGGGTTACGGTGAGGGTTGTGGTTAGGGTGAGGGTTAGGATTAGGGTTATGGTTATTGTTAGGGTTAGGTTTAGGGTTACGGTTATAGTGAAGGTAAGGGTGAGGGTTAGGGTTTAGGGTTAAAGTGAGGTTTAGGGTTTGGGTAAGGGTTAGAGTTAGGGTTAGGGTGAGGGTGAGGTTTAGGGTTTTAGTTAGGGTTAGGGTGATGGTTAGGTTGAGGGTTAGGATTACGGTTAGTGTTAGGGTTAGGGTTAGGGTTAGGGTGAGGGTTAGGTTGAGGGTGAGGGTTAGATTTAGGGTTATGGGGAGTGTTAGGATGAGGGTTAGGGTTAGGATTAGGGTTAGGGTGAGGGCTAGGTTGAGGGTGAGGTTTACGGTTACGGTTAGGGTGAGGTTTAGGTTTAGGGTTAGTGTTAGTGTTAGTGTTAGGGTTAGGGTTAGGCTTATGGTGAGGGTTAGGGTTAGGGTTAGGTTTAGGCTGAGGGTGCATGTGGGGTTGAGGATTAGGGTTAGGGTTAGGTTTAGTGTTATAGTTAGTTTTATTGTTAGGGTTAGGTTAGTGTTACGGTGAGGTTGAGGTTGAGGGTTTGGGTTAGGGTTAGGGTGAGGTTTAGAGTAAAGGTTAGGGTTAGGTTTATGGTGAGGTTGAGCTTTAGCGTTAGAGTTAGGGTGAGCGGGAGGGTTAGGGTGAGGTTTAGGTTTAGGGTTAGTGTTAGTTTTAGGGTGAGGGTGAGGGTTAGGTTGAGGTTTAGGGATAGGGATAGGTTTAGGATTAGGGTTAGGGTGAGCATGAGTGTGAGGGTTAGGGTAAAGGTTAGGCTTAGGCTTAGGGATATGCTGAGGGTGAGGGTGGGGTGAGGATTAGGGTTAGGGTGATGTTTAGGGATGGGGTAGTGTTATTTTTAGGGTTAGCATTAGTGTTAGGGTGAGGGTGAGGGTGTGGGTGAGGTTTAGGGTTATGGTTAGGGTGGGGTTTAGGGTTAGGGTTAGGGTTAGGATGAGGGTGAGGGTGAGGTTTAGGGTTAGATATAAGGTTAGGGTGACGGTTAGGGTGCGGGTTAGGGTTAGGTTTAGTGTAAGGGTTAGGGTGAGGATGAGGGTTAGGGTTAGGGTTAGGTATAGGGTAAGGGTGTGGTTTAGGGTTAGGGTTAGGGTTTGGGTTAGAGTAACGGTGAGGGTTAGGGTGCAGAATGAGTGTGAGGGTTGTGGTTAGGTTTAGGGTTATGCTTAGTGTTAGGCTTAGGTTTGGGCCAAGGGTGAGCTTGAGCTTTAGGGTTATTGTTTGGGTTAGGGTTAGGGTTATGGAGTGGGTTAGGATGAGGGTTAATGTTAGGATTAGGGTTAGGGTAATGGCTAGGGTGCGGGTGATGTTTAGGGTTAAGTTAAGGTGAGGTTTATGGTTAGGGTTAGGGTTATGGTTAGGGTGAGTGTGAGGGTTATGGTTAGGGTTAGCGTTAGGCTTAGGGTTACATTGAGTGTAAGCGTGAGGGTGAGGATTAGGGTGGGAGTTAGGGTTCAGGATAAGTTTCGAGTTAGGATGAGGGTTAGGGTTAGGTTTACGTTGAGTGTGAGGGTTAGAGTTAGGTTGAGGGTTAGGGGTAGGTTTAGGGTTAGGGTGAGATTTAGGGTTAGGGTGAGGGTGAGTGTTCAGATGAGGGTTAGGTTTACGTTAAGGGTGAGGGTTAGGGTTAGGGTGAGTGTTAGGTTTAGGTTTAGGTTTAGGGTGAGAGTGAGGGTTAGGATTAGGGTTAGGGTTAGGGTTTTTTTTAGGGTTACGGTTATGTTGAAGGTGAGGGTGAGGGTTAGGGTTAGGGTTAGGTTGAGGTTTTTGTGTTAGGGTTAGGGTTAGAGTTAAGAATAGGGTGAGGTTAGGGTTAGGGTTACTGTGAGGGTTAGTGTTTGGGTTAGGGTATGGGTTATGGTGAGGTTTTTGGTTAGGGTGAGGGTTAGGATTAGGGTTAGGGTTATTGTTAGGGTTAGGTTTTGGGTTAAGGTAACGTTGAGAGTAAGGGTGAGCGTTATTGTTTAGGATTAGGGTCAGGTTTAGGTTTTGGGTTAGGGTTAGAGTTAGGGTTAGGGTGAGCGTGAGGTTTAGAGTTAGGGTTAGGGTGAGGGTTATGTGGAGGGTTAGGGTTAGGGTGAAGTTTAGGGTGAGGGTTAGAATGAGGCTGAGGTTTAGGATTAGGGTTATGGGGAGGGTTAGGATGAGGGTTAGTGTTAGGATTAGGGTTAGAGTGAGTGTTAGGTTGAGAGTGAGGTTTAGTGTTAGGGTTAGGGTCAAGTTTAGGGTTAGGGTTAGAGTTAGGGTGAGGGTGAGGTTTAGGTTTAGAGTTAGGGTAAGGGTGGGGACGAGTTTTAGGGTTAGGGTTAGGGTTAGTGTTTGAGTTAAAGTTAGGGTGAGGGTTAGGATTAGGGTGAGTTTGAGCATGAAGGTTAGGCTTAGGCTTAGTGTTTGGATTCGGATTAGGGTAAGGGTTAGGTTGAGTGTGATGTTTAGGGTTAGGGTTAGGCTTAGGCTTAGGGTTAGACTGAGAGTGAGGGTGAGGGTGAGGGTTAGGGTTACGGTGAAGGTTAGGGTTAGTGTTAGGGTGAGAGTTAAGGTTTTATTATGTTTAGGGTCAGGGTGAGGGTTAGGGTTTGGATTAGTGTTAGAGTGAGGGCTAGGGTGAGGTTGAGGGTTAGGGTTAGCGTTAGGGTAAGGTTTATCGTTAGGGTTAGGGTTTGGGTTAGGGTTAGGATGAGGGTTAGGGTTATGGTGAGAGTGAGGTTTAGGGTTAGGTTGAGGGTTAAGGTTAAGATTATGGTTAGGTAGAGGGTGAGTGTTAGGATTAGGGTTAGGGTAAGGGTTAGGTTTAGGGTTAGGATTTGTGTTATTGTTAAGGTTAGGGTTAGAGTTATGGTGAGGGTGAGGGTGAGGGTGAGGTTTAGGGTTAGGGGGAGGTTTAGTGTTAAGTTTAGGATTAGGGTTAGTGTGAGGGGGAGGTTTAGGTTTACATTTAGGGTTAGTTGAAGGGTTAGGTCGAGCGTTAATATTAGGGTTAGTGTTAGGGTTAATGTTAGGTTGAGGGTTAGGTTGAGGATTAGTGTGAGGGTTAGTGTGATTTTTAGGGTTTAGGCTGAGGTTTAGGGTTAGGGTTAGGGTTAGGATTAATGTTAGGATTAGGCTTAAGTTGAGGGTTAGGTGAGGGTGAAGTTTAGGGTTAGGGTTAGCATTAGGATTAGGGTTAGGGTTAGGGTGAGCGATACGATGAGGGTTAGGGTTAGGGATTGAGTTAGGCTTAGTGTTAGGCTGAGGGTGAGGGTGAGGGTTAGGGCGAGGATTAGGTTCAGGGTTAGGTTGAGAGTTAGGTTTCGGGTTAAGTTTTGGGTTAGGGTTAGGGTTAGGGTAACGGTTATAGTGAGGGTGAGGGTTAGGGTTAGGTTGAGGTTTAGTGTTAGGTTTAGGGTTAGTGTGAGGGTGACGGTGGGGGTTAGGGTTAGGGTTAGTGTTAGGGTGAGGGTTAGGATAAGGGTTAGGGTTAGGATTAGGGTTAGGGTGATGGCTAGGGTGAGGATGAGGTTTAGGGTTAGGGTTAGGGTGAGGTTTAGGGTTAGGTTTTGGGTTAGGGTAAGGCGTAGGGTGAGGGTTAGATTGATGATTAGGTTTAGGGTTAGGGTTTGTGTGAGGTATAGGGTGAGGATGAGGGTTAGGGTTAGGGTGAGACTGAGGGTTAGAATTAGGTTTAGGGTGAAGGCTAGGGTCAGGGTGAGGGTTAGAGTTAGGTTTAGCATTAGGGTGAGGTTTAGGATTAGGGTGAGGGTTAGGGTTAGTGGGAGATTTAGTGTTAGGGTTAGGGTTAGTGTTAGGTTGAGAGTAAGTGTTAGGGTGAGGGTTAATGTTAGGGTGAGGGCTATGGTTAGGGTGAGGGTTAGTATTAGGGTTAGGGTTACTGTTATGGTTAGGGTTAGGGTTACCGTTAGTGTGAGGGTGAGGGTTAGGGTTAGGGTTAGGGTGAGGTTTAGTGTTAGGGTTAGGGTTAGGGTTAGGGTTAGGGTGAGGGTGAGGTTTAGGGTTAGAGTTAGGGTAAGGGTGAGGCTGAGGTTGAGGGTTAAGTTTAGGGTTAGTGTTATAGTTAGGGTTTGGGTGAGGGTTGGGGTGAGGGTGAGAGTGAGGGTGAGGGTTAGGCTTAGGGTTAGGATTAGGTTTAGTGTAATGGTTCGGGTGAGTGTGAGGGTTAGGGTTAGGGTTACCCTTAGGCTTAGGGTTAGTCTGAGAGTGAGGGTGAGTGTGAGGGTTAGGGTTAAGGTGAGGGTTAGGTTTAGGGTTAGGTTGAGATTTAGGGTTCGGTTATGTTTATGGTTAGGGTGAGGTTTAGGGTTAGGATTAGGGTTAGGGTGAGGGCTAGGGTGATGGTGAGGATTAGAGTTAGTGTTAGGGTAAGGTTTAGGGTTAGGGTTAGGGTTTCGGTTAGGGTTAAGTTGAGGGTTAGGGTAACTGTGAGGCTGAGGGTTAGGGTTAGGTTTAGGATTTGGGTTAGGGTGAGGGTGAGTTTTAGGGTTAGGTTTAGGGTTAGGGGGAGGGTTAGGTCGAGGGTTAGTGTTAGGTTCAGTGTTAGGTTTAAGGTTTTGGTGAGGGTTAGGTTGAGGTTTAGGTTAGGCTTAGGCTTAGGGTTAGGCCGAGGGTGAGGTTGGGGGTGAGGATTAGGGTTAGGGTGATGGTTAGGATTAGGGTTAGGGTAAGGGTTAGGATGAGGAAAAGGTTTAGGATTAGGTTTACGGTGAGGGCTATGGTGAGGGTGAGGGTTAGAGTAAGGGTTAGGCTTAGGCTTAGGTTTAGGTTGAGCGTGAGTGTGAGGGTTCGGGTTAGGATTAGGGTGAGGTTTAGTGTTAGGGTCACGGTTAGAGTTAGGGATAGGGTGAAAGTGAGGTTTAGGGTTAGAGTTAGGGTAAGGTTGAGGCTGAGGTTGAGGGTTAGGTTTAGGGTTAGTCTTAGAATTAGGGTTGGGGTGCGTGTTAGAGTGAGGGTGAGGGAGTGGGTGAGGTTTAGGCTTAGGTTTGGGATTAGGATTAGTGTAAGGGTTTGGGTGAGTGTGAGGGTTGCGTTAGGGTTAGGCTTAGGCTTAGGGTTAGGCTGAGAGTGAGGGTGAGGGTGAAGGTTAGGGTTAGGGTGAGAGTTAGGGTTAGGGTTAGGGTGAGAGTTAGGGTTCGGGTTAAGTTTAGGGTTACTGTGAGGGTTAGGGTAACGGTTACAGTGAGGGTGAGGGTTAGGGTTAGGTGGAGTGTTAGGGTTAGGTTTAGGGTTAGGGTGAGTGTGAGGATGAGTGTTATGGTTAGTGTTAGGGTGAGGGTTAGGATGAGGGTTAGGTTTAGCATTAGGTTTAGGGTGAGGGCTAGGGTGAGGGTGAGGTTTAGGGTTTGGATTAGATTGAGGTTTAGGGTTAGGTTTAGGGTTGGGGTTAGGATGAGGGTGAGGTTTAGGTTTAGAGGTAGGGTTAGGTTGAGGCTGAGGGTGAGGGTTAGGCTTAGGGTTAGTGTTAGAGTTAGAGTTACGGTGAGGGTTAGTGTGAGGGTGATGGTTAGGATTACGTTTAGGGTGAGGGTTAGGATGAGGTTTAGGGTTAGGGTGAGGGTTAGGGGGAGGATGTTGGTAAGGGTAAAGTTGAGGTTTAGGCTGAGGGTGAGGGTTAAGATAAGGGTGAGGGTTAGGGTTAGGTTTAGGGTTAGGTTTAGGGTTAGGGTGAGGGTTAGATTGAGGATTAGGGTTAGGGTTAGGGTTAGTGTGAGGTTTAGGGTGAGGATGAGGGTTAGGGTTAGGGTGAGGGTGAGAGTTAGTGTTAGGTCAGTGTTACTGTAAGGTTTAAGGTGTGGGTAAGGGTTAGCCTTAGTGTTAGGATTAGGTTTAGGGTAAGGGTTAGGGTGAGTGTGAGGTTAGGTTTAGGTTTAGGCTTAGGATTTAGGTTAGGCTGAGGGTGAGGGTGAGTGTGAGTGTTAGTGTTAGGGTGAGAGTTTGGGGTAGGGTTAGGGTGAGAGTTAGGGTTCAGGTTATGTTTAAAGTTATGATGAGGGTAGGGTTAGGGTTACGGTGAGCGTGAGGTTAGGGTTAGGTTGAGGGTTAGGGTTAGGCTTAAGATTAGGGTGAAGGTTAGGGTTAGGGTTAGGGTGAGGGTTAGGATGAGGATTAGGGTCAGAATTAGGGTTAGGATGAGGGCTAGGGTGAGGGTGAGGGTTAGGCTTAGTGTTTGGGTGAGATTTAGGTTTAGGGTTAGGGTTAGGGTGAGGGTTAGGATAAGGGTTAGGTTTAGAGTGAGGGTGAGGGTTAGGGTGAGCGTTAGGGTTAGGATTAGGGTTAAGTGATGGTGGGTTTAGGATTAGATTTAGGGTTGGGGGAGGGTTAGGTCGAGGATTAGGGTTAGGATTAGTGTTAGGCTTAAGGTTAGGGTGAGGGTTAGGTTGATGTTTAGCGTTAGGGTTAAGTTTAGGATTAGGATTAGATTTATGGTGATGGTATGTGAGAATTAGGGTTTCGGGTTAGACTTAGGGTTAGGGTTATGCTGAGGGTGAGGTTGGGGGTGAGGATTAGGGTTAGGTGATGGTTAGGGTTAGGGTTAGGGGAGGGTTAGTACGAGGGATCGGGTTAGGATTAGGGTTAGCGTGAGGGCTAGGGTGAGGATGAGGGTTAGAATGAGCGTTAGGCTTAGGCTTAGGGTTAGGCTGAGCATGAGGTTGACGGTGAGGGTTAGGGTTAGGGTGATGGTTAGGTTTAAGTTTAAGTTGAGGGTTAGGATGAGGTTTAGGGTTAGGGTGACGGTTAGGGTGAGGATGATGGTACGGGTAAAGGTGAGTTTTAGGCTGAGGTTGAGAGTTAAGATAAGGGTGAGAGTGAGGGTCAGAATTAGGGTTAGGGTGAGGGCTAGGGTGAGGGTGAGGGTTAGAGTTAAGGTTAGGGTTATTGTTAGGGTTAGGTTACGGTTACTGTGATGGTGAGGGATAGGGTTAGGGTTAGGGTGAGTTTTAGTGTTAGGGTTAGTGTTAGAGTTAGGGTAATGTTGAGGGTTACGTTTAGGGTTAGTGCTAGAGTTAGGGTTACGGTGAGGGTTAGGGTGAGGGTGAGCTTTAGAATAAGGGTTAGGATTAGTATTAGTGTAAGGGTTCGGATGTGTGTGAAGCTTAGGGTTAGGGTTAGGCTTAGGCTTAGGGTTAGGCTGAGGGTGAGTGCCGCGGACCGGGTTCTGTCGGGGCGACGGAGGACACCTAAGGGAGGAACCTGGAATAGGTGGGGAGATGGCAAACAGACAACTCACACACAAGAGGAGTGGATGCTGAGTGCTGAGTGCGATTTAATGCAGAGGATAGCAACCTTTTATAACAGAAGTCTCATGAGAAAGGGCAAAAGGTTACACAGTCTTGCTGCATGGCTTCTTTCTTGGGTGGTCACCAGCTGGGCACCTGATAGGCATTTGTCTTCGGCTTATCTCTAAGGAATACAATGGGTTTGGGTTTCGATGTTTGTCACCAATTAACCATTACCTATTTTTATAGAGGCCTTAACTTTCCCATAAGATCTTTCCTGTCTCTTCTTTAATAGTAAACTTTAAGGAGACCTAGCAATTCTCTTAGTAAATAGCAGGAAATTCTCTCTCCTAAATAATTATCTCAGCAATTGCCATACATTCTTTCTGTTTTAGCTGAGCCTATAGCTTCTTGTAAATCCCTTACAAATAATTCCTTCTGCTGAAGTGACTTTGTGAAACCCCCAATACTTTTATATTTACTTATAACTTGTCTCCTAGCCTCCATAAGAGGGGTTTCAGGTTAGCACTTAACTCTGGTGAGTTAGTCATATTTTTAAGACACTCATCAGATATTGGAGTCGTCAACACTCTTAAGAGAGAGCTTTGAATAAGGGAACATTGACAATGAGCAAGTACAAAAAGCAGTAGAAGCAGTAAAAGATTAACAGGCACTCTTATGAGGGAAGAAAGACAGAAACACATCTTTTCCCAGGGGTTTGCCAGCCTTTTTCCAGGAGTAGGCCTCTTAGAAGCCCTATTCTCCGAGGTAGACTTCGGTGAAGTCCCAAAACTTGGAGATAGGTTTCTGTAAAGCCCCATTCTCTGAGGTAGACTTTGGTGAAGTCCCAAAACTCAGAGATAGGTCTCTGAAGCCCCTATCATGGTCTGATAGATGGTTTCCCATGCTAAGCAGACTCTACTGGGGTCGGCGTGGCAGGTGAGGATGAGGGTGAGGGTTAGGGTTAGGGTGACAGTTAGGGTGAGATTTAAGTTTCGGTTAAGTATGGTGTTAGGGTGAGGGTGAGGGTTAGGATTAGGGTGAGGGTGAGGGCTAGGGTGAGTGTGAGGTTTAGTGTTAGGGTTAGGGTGAGGTTTAGGGTTAGGGATAGGGTTAGGTTTAGGATGAGGCTGAGGTTTAGTGTTAGAGTTAGGGTTAGGGTGAGGCTGAGGATGAGGGTTAGGGTTAGGGATAATCTTAGAGTTAGGGTTATGGTGAGGGTTAGGGTGAGGGTGAGGGTAAGGCTTAGTGTTAGGATTAGATATAGGGAACGGGTTAGGGTGAGTGTGAGGGTTAGAGTTAGGTTTAGGGTTAGGCTTAGGTTTAGGCTTACTGTGAGGGTGAGGGTGATCGTTAGGGTTAGGGTGAGAGGGATAGGGTTAGGGTGAGATTTAGGGCTCGGGTAAGTTTAGGGTTAGGGTGAGGGTTAGGGTTAGGGTTACAGTGCGGGTTAGGGTTAGGGTTAGGGTGAGGGTTAGGATGAGGATTAGGGTTAGTATTAGGGTTACGGTGAGGGCTAGTGTGAGGGTGAGAGTTAGGGTTAGGGTTAGGGTGAGGTTTAGGGTTATGGTTAGGGTGAGGTTTAGGATGAGGGTTAGGGTTATGGTGAGGGTGAGAATTAGGGTTAGGGTGAGGGTTAGATTTAGGTTTAGGGTTAAAGTGAGGGTGAGGGTTATTGTTAGGGTTAGGGGTAGGGTTATGGTTATGGTGAGGGTGAGGGTTAGGGTTAAGTTTAGGGTGAGGTTTAGTGTTAGGGTTGGGGTTAGAGTTAGGCTTAGGGTGAGTGTGAGGTTTAGGTTTAGAGTTAGGGTAAGGGTGAGGCTGAGGTTGAGGGTTGCGTTTAGGTTTAGTGTTAGAATTAGGGTTAGGGTGAGGATTAGGGTGAGGGTGAGGGTGAGGGTGAGGGTTAGGCTTAGGGTTAGGATTAGGATTAGGGTAAGGGTTAGGGTGAGTCTTAGGGTTAGGTTTAGGGTTAGGCTTAGGCTTAGGGTTAGGCTGAGAATGAGGGTGAGTTTGAAGTTAAGGGTTAAGTTGAGGGTGATGGTTAGGGTTAGGGTGAGAGTTAGGGTTCGGTTAAGTTTAGGGTTACAGTGAGGGTTTGGGTTAGAATTAGAGTTAGGGTGAGGGCTATGGTGAGGGTGAGGGTTAGGGTTAGTTTTACGTAAGGTTTAGGGTTAGGGTTAGGGTTTGGGTTAGGGTTAGGATGAGGGTTATGTTTAAGATTATGGTTAGGGTGAGGGTGAATGTTATAATTAGGGTTAGGGTTAGGGTTACGTTTAGGGTTAGGATTAGTGTTATTAGGGTTAGGGTTAGAGTTATGGTGAGGGTGAGGGTGAGTGTGAGGGTGTGGGTTAGGGTTAGGGTTAGGATTAGGTTTAGGGTTAGGGTTAGGATTAGAGTTAGGGTGAGCGTGAGTTTTAGGGTTAGATTTAGGGTTAGTTGGAGGGTTAGGTCGAGCGTTAATGTTAGGTTTAGTGTTAGGGTTAAGGTTAAGTTGAGGTTTAGGTTGATGTTCAGGATTAGGGTTAGGATTAGGGTTAGGATTAGGGTGAGGGTGAGGGTGAGTGTGAGGCTTAGGTTTAGGGTTAGGCTTAGGCTTAGGGTTAGGCTGAGGGTGAGGGTGGAGGTGAGGATTAGGGTTAGGTTGATGGTTAGGGTTAGGGTTAGGGTGAGGTTTAGGATGGGGGTTAGGGTTAGGATTAGGTTTAGGGTGAAGGCTAGGGTGAGTGTGTGGGTTAGAGTAAGGGTTAGGCTAGGCTTAGGGTTAGGCTGAGCATGAGGTTGAGGGTGAGGTTGAGGGTTAGGGATAGGGTGAGTTTTAGTGTTAGGG